>NW_020225953.1:0-2999 GCF_003070985.1 Temnothorax curvispinosus
TTGCACGAATCAAATTCATGGAGTGTATAATACATATTGCCTACAATTTGTCTTTCAAGAAGTAGTCAACAACGCCAGAAACAAGCGTTCAAAAAGAAGAAACAAAAAAAAAGAATACAAGACGCATTTTATAATAAACTTGGACTGAGGGTAGACATCGTTAAACAAGATTCCGGATCATCTAATGACGGAAATACTTCTCGACGATTTTTTGCTGATCCAAAAATCACAGCAGAAATAACTGGAGTTGACGAGGAATTGATCAGAAGATAGATTTTCCACAATATTACAAACGATTAATTGTGGTGAAGAAATACATTCAGAAAAATTCGGTTCTTATGCATACAAGGCAGCGGAAATATTTATTGAAAAATATTCTTGGTACTTTATGATGCCAATTACCGTTCATAAAATTCTTCTTCACGGTAAAAAAATTATAGAAAATGCAGCGTTACCTGTTGACATTATCAGAAGAAGCTCAAGAGGCAAGAAATAAGGACTATAAACGATATATCGACTTAATCATAGTAGAAAATGTAGCCGTCTGTTTACAAATGAAGATGTTATGCATATGATGCTCCGTGTCATCCGATCCGTTAATAACTAGTTTAAGAAGTAAACCACATAAAAAAAATTTAAACTTAAGCGATGAAACGCAAGAATTACTTTGCTCATATACGTAAATACTAAATTAAATATAAATTAAAATTTTATTTAATTTTAATCAAATACTTGTTCCTATCATTAATTTTTAATAAATATACACTTTTGCAATTTTTATAAGTCAACATTGAAAGGTTCTCTGATCATTCATTGCATATTTTACAAGTAACATAATTTTTTCCGCGATTCGCACTCCACTGTGCGCCGCGGCCGCAGCATATCCCCACTAACTGGCTAGTTCGGACACGAACCATTAGCACGGACGCAAACCATGTGCGGTTACCGAGCAAAACGACGTAGTTGATACGCACTTTCTCAGGCGGCGGGTCGGAAAATGTGACACAGAAAAATTGACGAAAAATGCCGGGATGGCCTCTCTCAGGTTTCTCTCTGGTTGTGGTCACTCTTAATATCTGCACCAGGATGTTTTTACTGTTTGCACATATTTTCTCAGCTTCGTTCCTATTAGGATAAAATTAATTTAATTCCTTAAGATTTTTCCTCTGGCATCAGCAGGAGACTTCCAGGTGTATAATCTTCTAGGATGTTGCTTGAAGAACGTATTAGCGACAAGGAGATTATTTTCGGCGCAGAACTGGACGAGTCTATCTCCCCTAGTATTTCTTTCACCCAGGCCATACTGCCCTACGGTATCATCTTCTGCACCAAATCCGACTTTTGCATTAAAGTCACCAATGACCATGGTTAGCTCTCCTTTCTTTGTGAGCCGCATAGCTTCATCTATTTTGGAGTAGAATTCTTCCGTTTCCGCATCCGTCTTGTCACTCGTTGGCGCATACACTTGTATGACATTCAGCGCTCGGTGCGAGGTTTGGAATTTCAGCATCATAACCCGGTCATTTAAGGGTATAAACTCTGCAACTGATTCAGCAACTACATTATTTACAAGAATGGCCGTTCCATATCTATGGTTGGTATCTGAGCCTCCAGAGTAGTACATGACACCGTTGCTTGTTTTCTGCATGCCAGATCCAGGCCATCTAACTTCGCTGAGTCCTAATATATCGATGTTCAATCTGGACATTTCTGCTTCGACATTTGCCAGTTTTCCTGCCATGTATAAGCTGCGTACGTTCCAGGTGGCAATTCGTATTTTTGTGTTATATATTTTGATCTTGCATTTATTTTCATTATTCTTAGTGGTAGACGACGGGGAGATTAGCACCCTCTCCTCACTTAAGAGGTGCCCCGGACTGAGGGCGAATTTTTATTGTTTTCGTCAGCCATTAAGATGTTTTGCAAGAAATAGTGTAATAAGGATTCCGTTCCTTTTCTATACCGCAGTGCAGAAGCCGGGTTTGCTCACTGTTGCTAAACGCCTTCTGGTGTTCAGTAGGGGGAATCCGGGAGACTTGACCATAGATGAGAGTTGAACTATTTCAAATATCTCGTTCAAATTTTGAACAAAGAGCTCAATCCGAGCACGTTAAAACACGTTTGTCTCAATCACAGTCGAAACGCACTACCATTCGTCATGTTGTCACGTGCTCGGATTGAGCTCTTTGTTCAAAATTTGAACGAGATATTTGAAGTGGTTCAACTCTCCTCTATGGTCAAGTTTCCCGGACTCCCCCTACTCTACCGTTCACGCGCTACAGCCTGATTCTGATGAAACTGCTGCCTTTCATCAGTGCTAGATTTTGGTCCGCCCCGAGTATTTCATTTCCTCGGTACCACCCATATCTGGGAGGCATTCCCCGATCCGCCACCTGGGGAGACGCCCGATGGAGGATCTAGCAACCCCACACGGCATCGCCGATACCCCCTCTTTCCTCCAGACATCCACCTGGAAAAGCGGTGGTCGTGGAGGGCGAGTTCCCCATTGGGAAGGAGGTTCGACTTGGTGACGTGCTCCGAAAATTCCGGGGACACGTGCACCCGGTAGCCACCGCCGCCTTTCACCAGATCCCCGTCCCAGGTCCCCGAGAAAAACCCCCGCAGGATTTGTGATACCTGTTTGATATATTATATAGGATATATTGATGAGTAGGAAAAGGAAGACGAGGAATGTACTACGCGACGAACAAAATCATAACAACGGTATTTATGCACACATTAAAAGGGGCATACACACGCGGGGGGGGGGGGGGGCAGGGGGGGGCTAATAATCAAGCGTCTTAATTCAAGCAGTTAGGTATCACGCTGGGAGTTTGTTTAGTTTTATTATGCGGCGGAGCCCCTCCCCCGGCTATTTGTGTACTGTTTATACACATTTGTATAATACATGTGTATAGTGAATGTGTATAGTACATGTGTATAAACAGTACACAAATAGGCGGGGCAGGGGCTCCGCCGCAGGCCAATAATCAAGCGTC
>NW_020225954.1:0-1892 GCF_003070985.1 Temnothorax curvispinosus
CTTGTAGGGCCGAATGTGGGTGCATGCTCCAGTATTTTAGTGGACTCTTATTCAGAGTAATCGTTGGTTGGTTCAGGTAACATTTGAGGTCATCGGGCATCGCATCATTGTCACGATTGGCAATCCGTTTTGATTGATCGTCAGCCGCAAGATTTTCATGAAACGCCCAAAAGTCGTCTCGTTTGGCAGTGGACAATTCAGCACACACGTTTGCTCATTTGATTGTTGTCTAGTCGCATTAATCATTCTTGTGATTTTGTTTACAGCCTGAGAACACGCAACTTTATCAGAGAAGTCAATATTTTTGAATCGTGGATCGCAAATAGTGGCTATGGCTAAAGACGTAACCTTTTCCATATGCTCAAATCGTTTCAATAACTGTTTCATTAATTCTTGTTTGAAATGGATACCTATTTTTGTATCCGAGTTTGACGATGTCAATTTGTTTTTAATGGTGTGTACAATAGGTATAGCTTTACTTGCGGCCAGGTACATTTCGCCACATATAATATGTGTCGCATCTTCAAATGGTTTTAATAATTCCGCGAATTCTTTTGTCGTCTGCAATTCCGAAGCATTTAGCATTGGTGGTGCTAATGGTGATTGTAATAAAATTGGACTGATTAGATCAGCCAATTTGATAAATTGATCAAGCATGTTCTTCGTTGAATTCCATCGCGTATCTACGTTCTGGATCAATTTAAGGGTTGATTTCATCCGTAATTCATCTGCAGCGGGCACTGAATGTTTGAAATATGTTACGATTGTTTTGATCTTCTTGCATAGATCTTTCACAATAGCGTCATCCTTAATAATATTTCCCGGTACTAAATTTAACGTATGAGCAAAACATGCCAAATATTTTTCAGCGCCAAATCCATCCACAATCGCTTTTTTCATGTTAGTTGCGTTGTCAGAAATTACTATAATTATATTTTCTTTATTTATTCGCCAGTCTGCAATAATCTGCAATAATTATTTTTCGATATTTTCAGCTGTGTGTCTCTCTGTCAGTTCGGTCACACCGATTGTAACAGATTTATGCTGTTCACTATTCACATAATGGGCTGTTACGCCCAAAAAACTTTTGGTGTTCAGCGTGTCCGTTTATATGTCTGTAGTGAGGGATAAATTTCGAACTTCCGAAAGACGAGTTTTTATCATGTCTGATAAAAACTCATACTTTCCCTCCATAAGAGTCGTTATTGTTTTTCTACAAGGGATTTTGTACAATCGTGAGACGGTTTGCATGAATTTTTGGAAGCCTTTTTTTTTCACCGTAGACAATGGTAAGTTATCCTTTGCGATCATATATAAGAGTTTATTAGTAATATCAGAAGCCTTCGATCCCCCGTCTAGAAGAGAAATAGAAGAGAAACGTAGTTTGCTTTGATATTTAGAATCAAACGGAACTAATTAAAAGATGAGATTAAAATTAAAGTGTATTGCAAAAAAAATATCCTCTATGGTGAATATACGCTTAGATAAGTAGAATAAAAATAAAAATGTCTATATTTAATGTACCCAGTGAAAACAATCTAGTCAATGTTTCTGTACCATGAGTCGCAATAAAGCTTTAAAAACCAAATAGTCTGTCAATGCTGTTTGTCTCAGGAAACTCCGGATCCCAAAAGCCTTAAAAAATTTATTATTTATATTATGTAACAAAAAGTGATAATAAAATAAAATATTATACCGTCTGGTGTATTTAGTCGCTTATATTTGTATCGATGTCGCGAGCATTGATTCTTTCGTTTTTGTTCTTCTTCTTTTGATAGTGACAAACTTTTATAATACTAAAAATGAAATATTATAATTACTTTTTTATGAGAAAAATATATTTACTTATTTATATTTATATTTATTTTATTTATATTTATATTTATTTTATT
>NW_020225955.1:0-5078 GCF_003070985.1 Temnothorax curvispinosus
AGTGGGGGCCGATATCGATGGTGGGGAGCCCAAGCGAGACGGGCAACTCGAGGCAGTTTCTCGGGGATCGTTGAAGATATAACACGTAATAAGCCTCGCTCTTTCGTTGTCGCGCTAAGTCCCGCGAACGTTATCCGAGTGCGCAAATAATTTATCGGAAACATCCATAACAACCGGGAACGCCCGCGGAACGCGTTAATTATCGCTTTTACATTGGCGAACGGCTAATTCGTGCCGAAATACTTCGTGCGTCGTAGCGAAACGAGGCGAGTGTGCCCACGTATACGAGCGCCCGACATCTTGTGTGACTTGAACTTTTGTGAACAACTATCACTGGACATCAATAATATTGAATAAATTAAACATCCTTTTCATAAAAGATTTCAAAAATTATTTAATCGGACTTACCTTCTACTTACCTGATCCATTGGCGTCTATCACTCGAAGTCCCTCGTTGATCCTGGTAGACGGTGGCAGCGGCGATCCTGATCGGCGACGGCCATGATCCAGCAGTGGCAAGAACCTGAAAAGAAGATTACGTAGTCTGATTAATAATTCGAGATATCGAAGATACTTACCTTCTCGGTGGTTCAAGGTCAAACCGAGTGGCGACCGTTGATTCCAAGGACACACAACGTTGATTCGTGTTCCCCGTAGTACCGTTCGGTTACAACCTAACCTCAAAATTTTTAACAGTTTAATCCAACTGGAGCCCTTAGTTGGAGATACGTGATAGAAATATGCCGATCCCAAATCTCCTAAAAAACAGTTTAATCATTAATTAAATGATTTAACCATGATTATTTAACAATTTACATGATTTTATAATAATTATTGTTCTTATGCTATATGTTACAGTATTGCTTTCCATCAGTGGATGTTCATGCAGTCCAGAGCAGCACCAAGTAGTTTGATAGAAGAGCAAAAGATTTATTTATTAGATATGTAAGTAAGAAAAAGTTAAATTTGATATAAACCATACTTTCCAATATTAATCGTCAATACTGAAAATCCAAAGTATACGTGTAACATCAACTACAAATTTTCAGTATACATAGATAGTGAATATCACAATACAGATTCATACTTAACCTACTTTTATGTTTAAAATATATAATTAGATGTAAATAATAATTACTGTTTTTGTATTAGGTTGCAGTGTTACGTTGCTTTTCATCAGTGGATGTTCACGCAGAGCAGCACCAAGCAGTTTGATTTCTATCAAACTTTTTTGAGCGACAGCTTTATTTATTAAATATATAAGTAAGAAAAATTTAAACTTGGTATAAACTGCGTTCCAATATTTTAATATCCAGTACTAAAAATCTAAAGTGTATGTATAACACTAACCACATATTTTCAGTATAGACAGTGAATATCGGAACACGTCATACTTAACCCCGTACTCTTGTGTTTTAATATGTAATTATGTATGAAATAAACAGGGTGATTTTTATTTCGTGTGCCAATCATCTCCGCTATAATTATCTCAGAAAGTATTGATTTATTGGAAAAATGTTTCAGATAAAAGTTGGAGAGTTCAAGAAGGACCAATAGACAATTTTATTAGATTTTGAGTCCGGGACCTGTGTTAAGCCTAATAGAATCCAAATCAAATTATTTAAATAGAAACCCCCTTTTTATGGTATCATCTTTTTCTACTAATTAATATGAACAACTTTTGTCTAAAACATTTTTTTATTTGCCTTATACTTTTTGAGATATTCAAGGAAAACTGGGTATTTTTTTCAATATTTAGTTTACAATATCTCAATAAATGTTTGTCGAAGTGAAAAATGGTACAGGACTTTTTGACTTGATTTTGACTTGGTTTCAAGAATATACTGTTGCAATAGTATTCTAATTTCTTTAAATAATTGTGTACACATGAAAGCTTCAAGAAAATGTATACACAAATATTTAAAGAAATTGGGGTATTATTGCCATAGCATATTCTTGAGACCATATCAAGTCAAAAAGTCTTGTATCATTTTTCCTTCCGACAAGCATTTATCAAGATATCATAAGCTAAATA
Source organism: Temnothorax curvispinosus (assembly GCF_003070985.1). Taxonomy (NCBI): domain Eukaryota; kingdom Metazoa; phylum Arthropoda; class Insecta; order Hymenoptera; family Formicidae; genus Temnothorax; species Temnothorax curvispinosus. Next base: position 2,036 of record NW_020225955.1, read on the forward strand.
TTAAAAAAATTACCAAATTTTTTTTAAATATCTCAAAAAGTATCAGGCAAATAAAAAATGTTTCAGACAAAAGTTGTTTATATTAATTAGTAGAAAAAGATGATGTAATAAAAAAAGGGAGTTTTTATTTAAAAAATTTGACTTGGACCCTACTTGGCTCAACATGGGTTCCAGACTCAAAATCTAATAAGATTATCCATTGTTCCTCTATAAACCCTCCAACTTTTATCTGAAACATTTACAATATCAATATCCTCTTCTAAAAAGAGCATGTCGTAGGTATTGTTGTCACTTTTCCGCGATGCCGATTGGTTCTCTTGCTGCGCTTACTTCATTTGCAGCTGTCATTGTATATTTTGACAGTTGTGTGTATCAAGGGTTAATAGTGTAATAGTTATAGCATAATGTTAAAGCTAAATAGCGCGCGCGAAGCGCGCGTCTGTAGTGTCTAGTTATTTTAATATTGTATGTAACAATACTATTAAAAATAATTTAATAAAATTTAATAAAAATTATTAAAATGATTTTTTAATTCTTAGCAATATTATACAAATATCACCCAAATATTATAGTAATTTTACCGTAATATTACTGATATATTGCAGTAATATTACCGCAATATTACTGAAATGAATATCAGTAATATTATTTCGGACATTTTAATATTACTGAGATATTGCAGTAATATTACTGCAATATTTCTGCTATATTTTATTGTAATATTGCAATGGAAAAATAATATTGCTGCAATATTTCTGCAATATTATTTGCTGTGTGGGAAAAGCAATATGTTATATTCACTTATATAGACTTATAGTACCACCTATACTATCGATTGTATGCTTTTTGTACTCAAGCTTCAGATATATTCGGCGCTTTTCATATCTAAGGAAGTCAACAGAGTAACTGGTACATCATTAACGGACGGCTCGTCTAGTAAATCTATGGAATCCGTAAAGTGCGGCGCCGCGGAATTGGCACTAAATTGCATTGCGTATGTACAGTCGCCGCCAATGATTCCTTTCCTGGGATAAGGGGGGAACATAAGAATACCTCAGGAAAGGAATCATTGGCGGCGACTGTACAAGCTTATTGCGAACTTCGTCAATGGATCTACGTCGTTTGGGCGTATAAACCTTGACGCATTTTTCTATCGTGCTAGGAACATCTGTGCTACTCCCGGAACAGCGCTCCAAGTCGTTTTCGACTTGTGGAAGGCAAGATTGCGACGGTGTAGAAGTTCAATTTTTCTTGTATGCTAAAAGGTATATGCGTTCAAATACATTTAAATCATCTATAACGTAACGGAAATCTATAATCTACTTATATTACGTGTATATTTGAAACTCACTAAAAAGACATGTTTATTAATTATCAAAATTTGATGAGTGCTCGCTGCTGTCATCGCTATCATTCAGATCCAAGTGTTTAATGTTGTTTCGTTTTCATTTTCTGGTTGGTTTCTGTCATCCTCGTTTTTGTCAACATCTTCATTGTGTAACGTATCTTCAGCGGCCTCTAAGTTGCTTCGGTTCCTTTATATACCTGGGTGCCTACCCCTATCATTCCGGATTTGTTGTTTCGCTACTTTCAAGGTTCCGACAACCGTTCTTTGGAATTCTTCTCTAGTTGGTTTGGAGTAGTACCGATTCGACGCTACGGCTTCTGTAAAATAATACATCATTTAGTATCATAATCAATTAATATTGTAATGACAGCAGAGTAACAAATATTTTTACGGTAAATCGCTTGGCATACAACTATATTATAGAATGGGACTTTATTAGCATTAACTCCCCACCACGTTAATCGTTCGGCCACTTGCCGTTATGGCCTTTTTTTTTTGTGGAAAAATCTTCGACTACTGGGATCCCGGGCGAGCCCGGTTTACCCAATAGCCCCCTCAAGAGGGGGAAGACCCCCCCCCCGCCTTTTGGAAAAGACAGGGAGAATGCCGAATTCGTACCGACTAAAGGTGAAATTTCATGGGCAGTGAAAAGTAGCAGCAGATCGTACTGATTAGCTACAAAATAGAAAAGTTCTAGGAACTCAAGAACTTCTCTATTTTATAGCCAATCAGTACAATCTGCTGCTGCTTTTCACTGCCCATGAAATTTCACCTTAAAACTCCACGGTTGTCCGCGCGTGCGTTAGGGCCTAAGCAGAATGGCTGTTTTGGCAGTGTTTTATGCCTTAAGTCTTTGTCTTATGTAACGCACAATATTGTACAATTTTTGCAGCATAAGCGCTTTAGCCTCGTTTTTTACAAGAGGGGCTACCCCCCGCGTTAAATTGGCAAAGTTTACGGACATATATCTCCAGAACCAAACGGTTAAAAAATCCGAAATTTTACAGACACACTCTAGGAACGTTAATCTTTCATTTCATATCACATTTTCTGGGCTAACTACATTTGACCTAAATGCATGAACCACCTTAACGACATTGGAATCGATTTTTCGCTCTATTGAATCCAATCGTTCATTTGTTAGTCTGAAATAATTGATTACAATTTATTAATATTATAAAACAAAATTATATTAAGTGTGTAAAAATGTCGCGATGCAGTAACAGTGCAATCCATTTGTTGTTTTAATATTTCATATTTATCGAAATTTTTAAGTAGACTAATTTTTCCAAACAAATGTACATTTTTCCCAGAACACGCCAGAATTATATGTCAAATTTTCATAATTCATAGTATTGTGGATATCTTGTAAAGTAGCTGAAACTTTTTTCTTTGTTTTTTTTTTTTTTTTTTTTTTTATTAATAAGCTTAGGTTTTCTACGCTTCAGATTTTCTTCGCTCGATGTGGTGTTGTATCGATATGGCTTTTTCGCTGATCTTTTTGGACGGTAAGCGGTTCTGAAAAGACAAAAATAATCTGAACGTTAATATTGTGAAAATGTACATGAAGTAGCAAGTATGATACTTTTGTAACTGTAGAAAATTCTTACGTTACTGTATTATGCCACGTTACTGTATTATTTTAACATGTTTTGACCGCAACATTTTATTCATTACTCTAAAGATTTGAACAAG
>NW_020225956.1:0-1506 GCF_003070985.1 Temnothorax curvispinosus
AATGTATTTTCACAATGCGATAATTGCAAGGAAAAAAGTCGCATCTGCAACGTCAGATCAAAGAATTGTTAAATATAGAATTGAAAGATGTAATTATAAATCTAGTAAATTACAATATTAAATATTGAATTGGCATATGCCGGCATATAATTAAAAAGATATATATAACATGCCACTATATATAAGGTTATAATTTTTTAAAGATCTACCTCGTATTTTATTTGCTTATTGCTGGCACTATTGAACACGTCGTGAACGGTGCCGATAATTTCCATGGCTTGATCCTTGCCGGTTTCGCAGGCCCACACTATCAACACCAATTTTATAGAGTAATATGTTATTCCCATAATACAGGCCGTAAACACAATCTGTCTATCTTCATTGCTCATATATAAACCTAGGTGTATTCGCATTGAGTAAAAATACAGATAGAAGATAATTTCAGCGAAAGCCATAAGTATCGTAGAAAGAATGTGCAAGCTGAAGACCATTTTTAGCGTCTGTACAGCGCCGCTGATTGCCAGATGCTGCTTTTTCAAAGCTATAATCTCAATCAGTACAAATGGAATTCTTTGCTCGTGATAGGTGCTGCTCAAGAGATATGGCACACCATTTGTCACGACTTTTCGCAGATTTATTAGATTGTCGTTGATTTTTTTGAAACAAGCTTTTAATATGCAAACACAATTGATATATAGCATATCCATTTGAAACGTCACCAATATCATGTACATCATAAGAAAATGGGTGACAATATCCCACACGTGGAACTTGATAAGCGGTATCAGAAATGTCACGACTAAAAAGAAGAATCCTAGAATGTCCTTGGCATGGATCAAACTAGATAATTTCTTATATGATTCTGAAGGCAATTTCAACGAGAGCTCCAATAAGGTCTGAAGAAAACGCATTCGTGGTCCACTCAGAATGAATGCGGTGACTGCTATAAAAACACCAATAATAGAGAAACAGTTATGTTGAAGTATCTTGGTTGTCTCAACGTTTTTAATTACTACTTCAGAAGTATTGAGATAATAGAGATTCATTAATTCGAGGATGCATAAAACGCCGATAATGATAGTCGAAAGAATATAGCGTGGTTTGCAAGTCTTGATGGTCGAAGCGTTGATCTTGTATGGAAATATTCCCAGAATGCGGCAAAACATGAAGCAGGGATACATGAACGATTCAAAATCTGTAGCGCGGAATAGCTGCCATATTTTTTCTTTTCTTTTTCCTTTCAATCCTTGGAACATCGATGACGTGTTGAACATGTTCACTGAATCGTTATTGAACAACGATAATCTAAATCATAGACTATAATCTATATAAGAAATATTAATTATGTTATCAGTGCACTTTTACATCAACGTGTTTCCAAGAATTTCTTTTCTAAGTGTATAACGTTTTGCTGTATTCCTACAACTAATAAATAAACTGAAATAAATTTTTCCCAGTCTATCTGCACCTGACGAGTTTAATTTTAAAGCTAACTAACAATTATTG
>NW_020225957.1:0-1610 GCF_003070985.1 Temnothorax curvispinosus
TTTACGACTCGCATTGTAGACCTAGCATACGTCGCATGAGGAGGCAGCCTAAAGTTAATCGGAGTTTGGTCGAAGTGGCCCTGAAAATCTATAGCAGAGAGAAACCTGAGAGCGGCCATCCGGCTTCGGGGTACATACGTCTGTCCTAATCTGCCCTCTGAGAAAGTGGACGTCAACTACGGCGTTACGCTCGGTAACGATCAGAGAAGACTCGGGTAACGATACATGGGTTCGTATCCATGCTATGGTTCGTGTCCGAACTACTCAGATGGAGGGGATATGTTGGTCGCGCAAGCCTTTCCTCTGTCCGTGTACGCTATGCCCTCGGCAAGCTTCGAGCGGGGAGAGAAGAGCAGACATACGATCTGCTGTCTCTCTTGAGCTGTGACGTTGCCGCTTTGCACGGGCCGGCTTGCCGGCTATACCACGATGCCACGCATTTCGGGTATCGCGTCTCGTGTCTCGCCGAGTGCCGAGTCTCGAGTTGACAAATCAACGATACGCTATACCCGCTATATACGTTACATTTGCTTGTATACAAATTTTAATTTTTATATTTATAATTAAATAAATATATATATATATATGTATATATATATATATTTGAAATTTATAAATATATAAAGATTGCAAATATAATTAATTAAATAAATATTTATAAACATAAAAACTAAAATTTGTAAATGTAATGAATAGAAATCATCGTTCTATGCTTTTCTATCTAAAAAAATCTTACATTAAAAACCTTTACTTTGCATAATAAATTTTAAATTTAATATTTAAATGCATACCAATAATTATATTATTAACTATATTGAGAAAAAAATGGTAGTTTATAATGTTTCTTGCACTCTTATTAAATTTATTTTACCTATGCATGTTCAAGCGGCCAAATTACGAGCAACAACAGAAGGATAATTGGATAAAAATAAAAACACCCAGGTAGCAAGCACTCGTCATTTTGACGTCAATATTTGGTCATAATTGGTCAGTAACGTCATTCGTCGATTAAGTGACGTATATTTAACGTCATGTTTTAATACGTCAAAAAGACTTTGTAAAATGACATTATATAGACGTTTAATTGACTACCCAGGTAGCAGACAGTCGTCATAATGACGTGATTCTTACGTCATTTTATGACGCATGTTACGTCATTTATTCCTAAAGTTTGACGTAAAAATGACATATTTTTCACAGTATTTTTCACAAGAATATTCCTACATTTATAAAGTGTTTCGTAACTTTATGATTGACGTTGTGAATTTATGGTATAAGTGGATCTAGTTGCGTGTGTAATTATAGTTTTATGACAACTATTTCATGCAGTGTTATAACTATTAAGAAGATATCATTACAAGATTTTTGACCACGTTAAAGATGTACCTGTTATAGACAAGTACAGTTAATAAGGAAGCATCAGGGTGAGAAGATCGTCACTGTCCACTGGATCATCGAAGTCAAGCGACTCGGACGCGGTACTGTACTAGGATGGGTGACCGCCTTGAGAGCGGGCTATACGCACATGGCATGTAACGAAACAGTTAAAAAGCTTTTTTTTTATCTTAGATAAAGAAAAAGAACATTTTTTTATAAACGTTTATCAAGTA
>NW_020225957.1:1620-2306 GCF_003070985.1 Temnothorax curvispinosus
TGTGACTTAGGACCGTGAAAAATACGTCATTTTTACGTTAAACTTTAAGAATAAATGACGTAACATACGTCATAAAATGACGTAAGAATCACGTCATTATGACGACTGTCTGCTACCTGGGCACTTTCTTAAATAAACAATACACATGGGTAACAGTGAGTTCTATTATAATTCTCGTAAAGTTCTGAACGTGTTCTAACGTTTATTTCTAAAGAGTTCTGACGATAAGCATTATTTATTCATATTTTAAATAATTTTTATCGCCCAAGAAAGACGCATTTACGAGTATGTGGGTGAGACGCTGTAGAAAATCTCGGAGTTCTGGTTTATATAAAATATTTTTCGTGCAGTTCTAAGCATACTAAAACAATTTCTAAAGAGTTCCGGGCATTGGCAATGTTGTATAATTCTTAAATAAATTAATAACGCACGAAAGTCAGGAATTTATCGAGAATAGGATCTTTCTCGAGCGATAAGAATTATTTAAAAAATGAATAAATAATGCTTATTGCCAGAATAAAATGGGACAACGTTAGAACACGTTCAGAACTACACGAGAATTATAGCAGAACTCACAGAACTGCCGAAATACGGCCAGCGTCTCACCTTATTTTCGATAAATTCCTGATTTTCGAGCAATATTAATTTATTTAAAAATTATACAACGTAGCTAGTGTTTGCTAAAG
>NW_020225958.1:0-60209 GCF_003070985.1 Temnothorax curvispinosus
CATTGATTTTGGCCCGATTAATCGTCAAGACGTTTATAATCTTTGATACTTATACATATAAGCATCTCATTTTTAATGAGATTAATCGGGATCTTGACGATTAATCGGGCCAAAATCAATGGTCGAATCGTCACGACGATTATAAAAATTATTGCCAGTCAGGCCGATTCGATTCATACGTCTTAATTATTAAATCTTGAACTTTAAATTAATTATGAGGACAAGATCTTATTTACCACAAATTATTTTTCAAAAGAGAAAAAAGACTTACGGTGCAAAATACAGCCAAAAAGCATAATGCTATGGCGCTTTTCATACTTGCTCGTTCACTCGAGAATCACTCGAGAGTCGTACAAATTGACACCAGAAATACACTAACTGACGATCGATATTAATTTCATTCTTTTATACATTTGACGTCTCGATGGAACATGAGTTCTTAATGGAATACCATAATACTACATTTATTTTGATAAGCTATTAGAGATAGCATAGAGTATAATCCATTTTCATGATAAGATGCGAGTGATGCGACTTATCGTAAACAATGTTTAGAGTTTGCACGAAATACGCGATGAGTGACTGATGAGTCGCGATCGAATAGGGAGTATAGGTATATAAGGAAACGTATATCGGCGAATAACTCTCCAATAATTTTTTAATTATTTTTATTTCTCTTGAGTATATCAGATACATAAAAAATATCTTTTAAAACATATATCGTATAAAGCTCTCAATTTAGAGGAGCGTACGATTAACAAGCAAAGTTTTGCTTCGATACGCATAATCGTAACGACATATATCCTTGGCAAATTGATCGTTTTGATTTGACTCATTGTCAAGATGTATCGTTTTCTCTCGAGTATTAATTATTTCAAACGTAATCGACAAATCGTAATCGACAAATGCACTGTTAGTAACGCCTGTCTTAAGCAACCAAATCATATCTATCCTCTTTGTCCAAGGCATCTCGAACACATCTGGAATTAGACATCATTGCGCCCTCACTTTCGAAGCGCGCTAACAAGTAAGCCTCGTCCAGACATTCGGTGGCCTTTAGAACGACGTAGTTGGACACTGGTAATGCGCTGCTCTCGATGTGTTTGACGTCCTCCTCAAACTGCTTCACGTCGGTATTGACTTTCGCGAACTCAATGAGGATGCAGCTATCCTCTTTCATAGTATCGTCGCTGTGGCAGTCCCTGATGAGATCATTCAATTCTTCTATCAGATTATTTCCAACCTGTGGAAGACACGACAATCGACGTCATTACTGATTATAATTCACGTTAATTACATTCAGATCTCAGAGCAAAGAGATTCGAGTAAGTTAATGAGAACATACCGATATGAAGCTCTCGAGAAACCCAAGGCTATTCTCAATGGATTTCTCAGCATTTTCTTGACATTCTGCAGCAGCTTTGTTTGCTACGTCGGTATGCTCGATTATGGCCTGACGATTAGTATCGTAGCAGTCTTTCGCGTCTACGCCTCTAAACTTGGCGTTATTTACTTCCCTCTAAAATACAAAATTAACGACTAATGAGTAATGATTATATTTGACAGATTATTTGATTTGCAAATTTTTTGACAAACTTGACTCGGGTCTGGATTATAAAAACACAAATTATCGTAATATCAGTTAATCTATTTAAAACAAGCGGCTTTTAATACAATAGCAACAGCATTTTGCAACACAATATTTTCAAATATTATTGAAACGATACATTCTCAGAAAAGATTTCTAGATACAATACTATTAGGATCGAAATAGGGCCAATCATATTTAGTATTGAAAGAAGAATATTTTAATCTTAAATAGAGGAATTCTTAAATCTAGAATAATTCTGAGAAAATTAGAGGGATAGCATCAAGATTATTTTATTCTAGATTTAAGAATTCCTCTATTTAAGATTAAAATATTCTTCTTTCAATACTATAAATATGATTGGCCCTATTTCGACCCTAATAGTATTGTATCTAGAAATCTTTTCTGTGGGTGATTTTATTACACGATTATCCAAATTTTCATGCACGAATTGATATTGATTAGCACTTTATCTTTAATATAAAAAAAAGTTGTGAAATGCACTAAATGTTAACAAGTGCGTTCTGCATAAGACACCATAAAAATCATTCCTTAATCACATAATTACATAATACAGTATAATACGGAATGAAATTACGAACGTGAGCCTTGTCTCACATTCTCTCGTTATCTTTTATAACAGTTTCATAACAGTTCAAAATAGCATTTTATTTGCATAAATCTTTACATTTCGATAATAAATATCGAGATAAATTTATCGAGAGATCGATATATATCTAAAAATATTTGTTCGGTATGTATATTACCTATGTATCTTTAACAACTATAGTTTAGTTAGGTAACGAAATAAGTTTAGATTACGAAATAAATGGACAAAATAAACGCAGTATATGCGTCTCAATTATATAAATTAAATCGGTTCGAATTAATACTCACGCGCATCGATTCGAGTATTTGATCGACGTAATCTCTGTGACTATCCATTTGTTCCCAGAATCTTCTAATTACTGTCACGACGGTGTCCTCCTTAGTATCAGCATGGACACGCTCGACTCGCTGTAAAGTACTCTCCACGTTCCGTATTGCGCTTCTTACTTCTAACCTTGGTCTTTCCAAATTATCTTTTAGTGGAATGGCATAGACCTAAGTGCGAAAAATAAATGCTGTATTAACGTACGCGAAAGCGTTATTTCAATCAATCGTATCAATTCTTGCAACTCTGGCCGATTTGAATCAACATTTAAGTTTAGTCAGTGAGAGTATATTGTACAAAACGATAAAAGAGAAGGAAAATTTAAATCGCGCTAAAAAAAAAGAAAGCGATTCCGAACATTCCCAACTTCAGAAAACATTTATTTTAAAAATGATATTATATATATGTTAAATGTTTATTTTTATTATACAAACTTCCATCTTGGCTATCTTTTGACCGCTTTGACGATCTTTTCTAGCAAAGAAAAGATACTTGAACTTACGGTACAAAGTACAGCCGAAAGGCACAACGCTATGGCGATCAGTTGCATGCTTGCGTATTGGTGTCACCTGGGAGTGGCTCTGTTAACAAGAGAATTCGACTAACTGATAAGTATTACATTAATTACGCCTTTTTATATACAAGGTATGATAAAAAAAAACATTTTAACAAGCTTCGAGAGGTGGTAGGAAAGGAGGGGAGAACAATTAAGATAAGCATCCTGCTTAATCCTACTTAATAATCAATGTCTAAAAATGTTTGATCTCAAAGATACCAAGTCAATATCGCTATAATAAATAGTAGTCCTGTTTGAACTTTGAAAAGTCTAATGATTAAGTTTATTTGATCATAATGAAAGATTGCGGAATATTTCGTCTTTAATTCTGTAACCAACATCTTAAAAAATTACCGAGTCCGCGTGCAATGGTGCTATTTAATCTCTATCACTTCTACGTAATCGTACAATAGATTAGATTCATTAGATTTAGATAATTTACATTATATAAGTTTTGTGAAAGAGATAACGCGTGTTAAAATTCATTTGTATGTGATGTTATGAAGATAAGACGCGGCTTATCGCATCTAATTTTGCGACTTTACGCGAAACGTACGCGCGATGAAGGTCAATGGCAACTGACAAGCGTATAAGAATAGCATGGACAAATAATTCTCGTTTTGCAGATATTTTTATTTCTTTCACACATTACATTACATACGGAATTACTCTTTTGAAAAATAGTATGAAACTCCAATCTTGGGACATGTACTACGAACTATGCTTTATATAGTTTTATTCGGTACAGAGTTACAGAGTGTCGCGTAATATCGTGATACATGTTTTTCTTTTTCGAAATGACAATCTTGAGACGTCAATTCTGACTTCCTGATTTTCTCGAGAATTACACTTTCAACGAACAATAGTCGTGATCGGCAAATGCAGTGATCTTAAAGTTATGGGCTTGGTTTTTCTGTCGCGGTCGCCACCGCACGCGAAGTTCCAATGCATAGAGTGAGTCCCATTTTGATCGAAGATCCCGTTGTATATGTGACGGAATAGGCCTGTTTTACGCAGTTGCTAGTCCGCGTGACGAAATTCTTGGACACGGGCGCAATAGTGGTCTCTGCGGTAGTTCTGTCCTGTTCCAAGGACCTCAGAGAGGCTTCTGTTTTCGCCAATTCGCCGTTGATACAGCTTTCCATCCTGTATCTGTCAGTATTGTGACACTCCAGGAAGACATTGTCCAAATCCGTCAACAATGTTTCTCCAGTCTGTAGGGAGGGGAAATTAATGCGATTAGAATTTCAGTACTAATACTATTAATAACTAATTACAATGAATCGATTGCAATATATCGATGTAACTATCGTAAAAACATACCGAGACGAGATTGTCGACAAAACTGAGAGACTTATGGATGGAGTCGCGAGCGTCGTCTACGCATTTTATAGCATCGTCATACGCCGCTTTCTCACTCTTCTTGATACCATCGACGGCCTTGTCGTAGCATGAGTCCAATGATCTCGTGTCTTTGCCCGCCGCCTTAGCGTCGTTTACTTCATTCTAAAGATAAATAATTCTTTAATATAACATTATAAAACAAATGAACTAATGCATTTTACGTGTCTGTTATATCTATATTTTATCAACCATCAAAGTCATCGAACTATTATCATGCATTATCACGGAATTTTACGTGTATCTTTGATCTTTTACATTCAGGTATATGTATAATCGTTTAGATTTAGATTCACACAGGTTTTTCGACAAACTTGAGCTTGATTCTGACTTGAAGAAAAGACGTTTAAAATAAATACTTGTACATATAATTTTTATTTAGAGTAACATTTTATATATGATCCGATATATGTTTTAATATAATCTTGAGACGATATTATTACTCAATTATTCGACAATTTTCGTGTGTACAAGTGTCACAATATTATAACTATATATTCGATTATTATAAGTATACATTATACGTATATTCGATTATTATGAAAATATTACTCGGCTATCTAATGCACTATATAATTAAAGGATATAATTTGAGATTAAGAATTCAGATTGCAGCGATCTCATACGAGTTATAGTTTCGAAGATCGATATATCCCTGACAATTTGTTAGATTCGTCAATAATCACGAGACAAAAGTGAAAAAAATTACAGCATCTTGGTCGCAGATCGATTCTAATTATTACTTACACGTATTCCAGAAATTAATATAGTTTTATATGTTCTGTGGTTGTCTTGTTCTTCATTCCATTTTTCCGAGACTTGTCGAAGGGTATCATCCTCGGCATGGATACGGAGTAGTTCTAGATCACGTATAGTAGTCTGTACATTCCATTTCGTGTTCCTTACTCGAATCCTCAGATTTTCCAAACTGGTCGACGTCGGAACGGCTTCGATCTAAAATCGGGGGGAAGGGGGATGAGGGAAAAAATTAACGAGCGCATCATTCAGATTGCAACTACACGTTCGTACGAGTTTTATCCATTTCAATTAGTGTTTAATTATAATATTTGGGTTAATCGGTAAAGATATTATACAAAAAGATAAAATGGAATTTTAATACTTTGAGGAGAACAATACAAACATTTTTTCCTTTGCAACCATGGTCGTCTTATTTATCGTTGAGTAATGATCAATTTTATTAAATCTTACCAACTATGCTTTAAAAACTAAGATTTTCTACAAATAAAATCCAAACTGTTGCATTTATTAATATAACTAATTGTTTTCCAATAAGAAACTTACGGTACAAAGTGCAGCCAAAAAGGATAATGCGATGGTGATCTTCATGATTGTTTATCGATATTACCAGGATGTCGCTCGAATTCACACCAAAAATCGGCTAACTGACAAGTGGTATTAATTGCTCCGTTTTATATATACAATGTCTTGGTAAGAATACCAATGATTACATATTACGATAACGATCGTAGAGATAACGATTACAGAACCTGTCTAAATATTTTTTCAGCAACACTCTCCCTCTTACCGTGGCCCTTAATCTTTTTCGTGATTTTATATCAAAGTCGAGAGCCACTTAATTTTGTCTAACTTATTTTCATTCTAAGCGAGCCGCGAGAATTTCGCAAGCCACCGATTAACTCATATTTTTTAGATTAAACAATTAGTTATTTTTGCTGTAATATTTGCTTATAACAACGACCTCCTCGAGACTCTAAGCAGATGTCAAAAAGTATGAACAAGTGTTTCTTTGACAAATGACTGTTCAAACATTTCTTTTTCTCAGAAAATTTATTATGTAACATCGACATGTGTTTGCGACAAGAAATTTTCCTCGTTAAAAGAGAAAGATTTCGTAGCAAAAATTATTATGTCCCATAAGGATCTTTATATCCGTATAGGTTTTTTTTACAAACAATTGAGGAAGGTTTTTAAAGGTAAAATCCCCATGTTTTAACAAACTGCCTGCAATATCACATGAAATTGTTCGTTTAGATAAATGTAATTTTTTAAAAATAAATTCTTTCTATTGTTGATGCGGCTGCATTTGAGTAAAAAATATGATAAAAGTAGATTATTTCGTTAAATCATGACACCAAAGTTATGTTAAAAAGACATTTCACATTGTGTTAGGTTGCATTAGAGATGTAACTGATAAACTACGTACATTGTTAAATATAATTCACAACAGACTTTATTTGATTATATCATATATTATATATATATATATATATATATATATATCTTAACATATATATATATATAATTTATATTTATATATATGTATCAGGAAATACATGAAGCATGTAAAAAATGTGATCGCCGCCATCGCAAAGGTGCATACCGTGAATGGCTTAAATAAAATCACAAAGAAGAATCGCACTGATGCGCGATGCAAAAAGTATAGACACAAATAAATTACAAAGTCACAGTATTAAACATCAGAACGAAATATACACCGCGCGTTCGCATTAATAAACTTAATCACCTATTTACTAGGATCACAGTTACACACACACATTCATAATATGTGTAGATCAGTACACACTGTTTTCGGCTTTTTACTCGTCAAGGATATATCGAATCGTTATCCCCACATTTGTACATCGCTCTAAAATAAATGAATCTAAATAAATATAATGTCGTCTAAAAAAAGCTTATGACTAGGTGATATATCTCTATATCTTCGATGGCGCCGCTAGCGATAATACTACTGTCGCATTTCGATAGAAATAAAAGTATTCGCGATTAAGCTTCGATTAAAAGTGACTATACAAGCGCGTGATAATGTGTATTATATCGTACGGCTTAAAAACAATTTTAATACACTGTACATCACTTATTATATCGTCCTGGGGTATTCAGGTAATTTGCACTTTTCAGCTCGTCCTCTCTCAGCAATTCTCACTTGTTCTCTTCGTTCCGTTTCCGAGGGTGAGATTACAGTTACGGCTGCTGGGTGGGACCACGGTTATAATTGCGATCGTGAAGGGTCCTCGAGAAGAGGGGCTAAGTTTGAACACTGCGTACACATGATCGTGGTACCAAACCTCTTCGATCACCTTTCGCGCACAATAACCACTTATTATCCACTTCTAATATTACTTTCAGTTTGTCCCCCTCCGCGAATGAAAGGTGACCGGTGTCCGACGGTATCCTATGAGTGAGAGTACGGACTTCTCTGCAATCGAGACGCGCGAACCGTTATCGTATAGATCTAAAGGAAGAAAGAAAGAAAGAAAAGAGCTAAAGTACAAAGCAGAACGGTAACAAAGGTAGAAAAGCGTAGCGTTAATAAACAAAAGTTACATTATTTCATTTGTAATGTAGCTCGTGTAAATAAATAATATATTGCAACCAATATAAAAATCGAAAAAAAGGTAATAGATTCTAAAAAATAGTACATGCTCGTGAACTATCCGTACTTACTTGTGTGGATGTTTCGAAACTGGTGTCCTCGAAACGGTGGTAACAGGTCGTGGTAGAGAGGTCGAAACGGCTCGTCTGTGAGGTGAGATTAGATTCTTGTCGTTCGACGTTACTCCGTGCGATTTATATGGTAAGGAACTCGGGCGTGCAGTGTGAGTTCGCGTCACACCTAGAGTATCTTGATCGACGCGGCTGGTACGACGCATCACATCTCTCGCTTTCGTATCCGTAGATTTCTTTAGGGTTGTCTTTGTTGTAGGAAGGCTAGCAGGTTTCTTTAACCCCGAAGAGATTCCTGATATGGGTGATTTTGATGATTTTCCGGCGATATTCGCCGCAACATTAGACTGCTTCACTGGTGATGTGAGCAATCTAGGTATTTTTGATTTCCCTAACACTCCGAATGTTCGAACCGGCGAGGAAGGAGTTATTACGGCGGGTTGAACCTTACTACCTTCCTTACCAATCATCAATTCCCATTTTTCCTGCAGTTTTTTGAATTTTGTTTCAGCAGGAAGACCATCGTCGTCACTCGGTTTAATATCAGGGTTAAAAAATTTAGATTGTGGCTGCTTGTTTGCTTTCTTATTTAGTGGGGAATGTTCCAAGCTGTCTGTATAATCTTCGGAATCTTCGGAAGTTAATTTGTCCAACGCATAAAACGCCTTCGGATTTATGGCACTGAAACGTTTCTTTGCATTCTGAAGGTCCCCTTTATGCACGATGCTGCATTTATCATCCATGTTGTAAGCGATGCAAGATCTTGGTCGTGTCTTTTTCGGGCTGGGAACCATTCCGCAGGATTGCGTTTCTTCACTCTCGAGGTCTTTCATAGTCAGATCAGTGTTTCTGAAGCTCATAGCCTACAAAATCGTCGAATGAACGTACGCAATGATATAAATATATATATAGGTTTACTTACATTCATAGTATGATTATTCATATTCCCAAAGCTATTTTGCAATTGACGATACTGATAGAGAAGATCCAAGTGAAATGGACAGAATGCAAGCGGATTTAGGATGTATAATAATGAATCAACAATTTCTCGGACATTGGCATTAGCTAAAGCCGCGACAAATAAGCTATTGTTATTGTAATGTTTCCGTAAAATTGATTCACGTGTACATAAATACGCAAACCATGCATCCAGAGCTCTTAGGCTAGAAAAGAACAGAATGGGAATTAATTATATAATCAATTCGATAAAAGAATAAAAATCGGAGATATTATACATAAGAAATATAAATGGAATACATGATAATTTCAGGACTTATATATGTACAGAAAGACTAGCGATTCTTACTTTAGCAAGCCGAATACAAATGCATGGAACTTCAACATTCCCTCTGTAATAACATCTTCGCCATTAATTCTCTGCACTAATTCATTTAATGTCTTCGTAAGGGGTCCTTGTTGAGAACTAGCTTCGACGACCTGCCAAACGCTATTAGTAATTGGTCCAAAGGTGGAATTCAAATGGGGTTTCAAACCATCCGACATAATAGCGTATAAAGCTGGGCATAAATTACTCAGACAGATTTGCGCACACTCGTTTCTTTCATTATAATTGGGACGACTATGATTGGAGTCGGCGTTCCAATACTTTAATAAAAGATCCACCGCTCTATTTACAGACAACACCATTTCTGGAAAGAGTACACCACATTAAGGATTTCGAGATATTTTTACTTGATAATGTCAGATAATGAATAAAACGCGCATACTTTTTTTCTCTTCCAGTTCTACTAATCTATCCTCAGCCGCCTCGTAGCTTTGTTCATTTACGACGACATTCAGATTATTTAGCTGAAAATGAGTAAATATTCTTACATGTACGCTACAACGGAGCAAGTATATGAAGAACCAGAAATCCACTCGTGCTAAAATTAATATAGTGGTTTACCTTGGCGTCCAGATGCTTTTTTCTTTGCTGCACGGCAAAACTGACGGTTTTTCTTTGCGATTCTCCCATATCAATATTTCTAATGAGTGGATCTTTGTTCATTTTTAAAGCTAAAAATTTTCTTACGTATGATCTCACTTTAACTTCAGCATTGTCGATATCTCCGTCGCTACTTTGCGACGAGATTGCGCTACGTTTCAAATATTCTTCTAATTGCTTGATGTCATCGTCACTGTGTTGAGAAGTTTCCGATTCCACATTCGCGTTATTCGTAATATCATTTAATTTTTCTATAATAATTATATTATCAAGCATATTAAACGATATATATGTCTCAATCAAAAGCAATTCGTAATAAAAATCTGAATAAATAAATGTCAAATGATTCATCCTTACCTTTAAGATATCTCTCCGCTTCTGTCTCATCGACGTCCTTCTCCGAATCGATCGTTCTTTCGCGACATAATAACTGCAAATCATTATTCATATAGTACGGTTCTTGCAAGGACATTCTCTTGTTTATTTCCACAGACTGTTCTTCCGATTGTTCGCCCACGTCTCCCATCTCAAACATGCTGTATCGTTTACTCGCGAGAACCTTGTTCTTTCGCAAAATGCTCCTCGGCAACGGTGGTCGCGGCGGTACTCTGCCATTATTAAAATCAGATTCACCTTCGCCTTGCGGTAACGATACGGATCGCTTTGGGAGAGACGGATAGGCTTGCCTCGTTTGATTGAGTCTGTGCATTTTCTTGTCGTTATTCACTAAACTGGCCTCCGAACTAATACTGTCATAACGATATAAATACAACGGATTGATCGCATTGTTCGACAATGGCTGCTGATTCGTCGAGGAATCAGTTAAAATCGTCGACGAGCCTCTATACCCGGAAGATGGTTGCGTCGCGGTGCTGCTCGTTGATGAAGTATTGTTCGGTATAATTTCGCTGATCGGTCGCGTCTTGTGACGCATCGGCGGGGACAGGCAGAACAAGGGCCGCTTAACTTCCTCATTGATATTAATGTATCTCGATACTTCCGGTACATCGTGCAAAATCTTTTTGTATTCATACGGCAGAAGGAACGTTAGTGACTCCCAATCCTTTATGTGCGCGAATCCGCGTTGTCGTAGAGCGTCGATATCGTTACACGAAAATGGTCTACCCGAACGAACGGTACGTTTCCATTCCATCTTCTGTCCATTTCTGTCAAATGTGTGCGGTTTCAACGCGATATTATCCATATTGGCATCCTTAACTTTAAGAAACGACAAGTCGGGCAACGTATAATTAGGATACACAACGTAGACAGGCTTTTTGTTAACTGTCGTTTCTTGCAGGAGAGGACCATGTTTCTCCTTCAACGCGGTAAAAATTAAGGAAGTTTGAACCGCGTTGTCCTCCATTTCTGCATTTGCTTGTATTCCGGTTGTTCGAAAGATCGGGTGTTTCTTTTCCGTTAAGCCGGCGGTCCAACCGTTCTTCTGCTCGAAGGGATTGTTGATATCGAAGCTCCGTTGATCGATCGCGCAGTCCGACTTGGACGTACTCTCCGAAAGTTCTTCCACCGATGCGGATGACGCCATTTCGACTTTATCATCTTCGTTTCGTATCGCACACTTAAAAACATTCAAGCTGTCTCTCTGATTTTCCACGTCACGATTATCAGTCACATCGCGCTTGATCCAATTTATAGAGAAATCGTTTTCAAGCACGCGACGGTCACAAATGTTATCTTGACCATTTTGCCGTTGTATCTGAGTGTTGGTGTTGGTCGCGCTGTCGCTACCACTGTTGCTAGTGGGCCAGCCACTGTTGTCGCTAACGGAATCCGACTGATCCAAAGTAAGACTCATTCCCTCCACGCTCATGCTCTTTTGCTTCATGAACAGCCTGACGAGACTTAAATTTTGCAGCTTCTTTGTACCAGCATTTTCCCCGTTGTCGGAACTTTCCGCATTTGTCGAACGACTCATCGCGGATCCAGAACTATGCAACCGCTGCATATGGTTGCTTGATTCGGCGGAATCAACCTGTCAACAGATATATAAAATTTATATCATAAAATCACACAAAGTACGATCATTACAAATTCGCATAAGTAAATTTATCTACATTTATCTGTATCTACACTTACACTAAAATTAAGAGGTATATTAGTATGCTGGAATTCACGAACGCGAGAGAGATCCGGTAAGCTTTGGCTCCGTTTATTCATCCCACCGAGCGTCAGATTAGCGGCACACTGTGAGATATCTGGTATCGTGTTATTGTTACCGGAAGGATGACGAGTTATTACTTTATTCATAGAGGAATGTTTCAGATTACTCCACGTCGTATATATCTTTGAGTCTGAACATGCCATTGATAAATCCAGCATAGCTTTCATGTCTTTCGGCTTATCGTAAAATACATCTGGTGATTCATAAGTCTTGTGTTTATCTAAAAATAACGTGAGTTGAGCAATTAAAAGAAACGAAGAAAATACAGTAGACAACGTTTAAAAGGCAAAGTATTTTCAATTACTAGTAAACATTTGAAACTGATTTGACGTATTAGTCTATCTCTACATGTGGGCTATACATTACCATGATTTTCAAAATCTTGAGAGCCATCCGAATACATAGTCATGCTGCCCTCAAAAGCGATAGTATAATTGTTTTTATTATTCGTTTGACAGGTGAGTAACATATCTTCGCAGTCGAGTGAATCTACGCTGTAGCTGCCACCCGGTGGTAGCATTGGTGTCTCTTTTACTGGAGAAAATAGCAACGATGACTTGCATATGGATATTGTATCAGCGGTGGAACATGCGGAATCTTCTCCCTTTAAATAGTAATATGCGATTGGTAACATAAATTGTAAGACTATAATACTACTTGTTTTATATAGGTATATATAATCCACATCTATGTAGTACTAGTCAAGATTTCAATTAACTAGATACTAAATAGGATTATGTATTTCAGGTATTAACGAGAGGTATTAACTCTTATTAAAATAATAAAATTTCATTCAATTAATATTAATTAAACTTAATATTATAATACGTTGGTATCCATGCGAAAATACAAAAAGCGGACGTAAGATTGTTAGTAAGATGGGTTGAATATCAAATGTATGGGGAACACTGTTTATAGCACGTGGGATTGACTGGATTGTGCTTCCAGCCGTTGTCATACCTGGCTACTGGTATGAGGGCTGATGGAGGAACCGATGTCAAGCTTTTCCATGACAGATCCAGATATACTGGCATACTGTTCCCTTTGATAGTTAAACTGTGGCGATAATGGAACATACACCAGACTTAGAATGTTACATAAAAAATTTTAAAATAAAACGCGAAAGTGCGCAAAACTGGATTCCCATTTGAATTTAAAGCTTTGTGTAAACTGCCATGTAAAGTAACGTCGCGATGACGTAAATGTGAAACTGATGAATGATCATTTTAAACAACTTTCCTGATACACATTTGGCATATTTGGCATCTGTCAGTTTACATTCAGCTTAGATGATGAATTTGCAATAATAGGAGTTAATTAAATTTATGCCGTATCGAGCCTTTACTTCGGAATGTTGAACTGGTTCCGTGCACATGACAGGCAAAGCCGTAAGGAGGGTGTGAATGTCCGCCGTACGAAAGCTCTCCATGTCAATCTCCGCCAGATTAGCGTCCAAGTTACGAGCAAGGTCGTCATAATAACCCAGATCCTTGGGAGAATAGGATGCGGAAAGCGACGAAAGAACACTGGGATGGATATGTAGTCCTCCATCTCTATATCTAAAAGTAAGGATATGCGTCAGGGTACAATACCTTGCAATAATATTGTCGAACGTCGAAATAGGCCGAGATGTGCTGACGCACGTACTTACCCATAATCGATAAACCATTGATATTCAACATTGTCTTGAACAAACTCGGAGCCAACGAGATCCTGCTGGATAGAATCCGTCGCCGGGTTAGAATTGCAATCCGATCCTGGAGTTTGCGGTTCTTCCATTCCTGTTACGCCTTCTCCTGCGACGCCTGTGACTGAAGAAGAAACTGGGTCATCGTACGCGTACAGCAAGAAAAATATGTGTTTACATAATCGAGTGGAAAGACAAATGTCGTAACGAAAGGTATGTACTCCGATCCGAGTAAGTGCGTGCGTCACGCAGCTTCCTTTCGCTTCCTACGTAAAGTACGTTGAATCGATCGTGATCAAAGAAGCGGCGAGATCCGAACAACCGAGCAACCGAGCATTCGTAAGAGGCGCGGTGCGTTTGCGAAACGACTTACGGAGGTAGCTTTCAGCGGCATTGGCAGAAGGACGCGAGCTCGCCAAGGCGTCCGCGTCTGCGTCCACGTCCGTAGGAGGACTCGACCTGGACCGCCTGGACGATTCATTAGTTCGCGTCATAAAAGTCGTGGAAAAATACGATTCGCGCATCGCAGTTTCGTAACCCTAGTCTCGCGTCAGTCGCGTCCAGCGAAGCGCACCTCGGCGCATCTCCCTCTTTCTCTAACCAGTCTAACCTCTCTCTGTCAACTTGGAACGAACGATCTCGCGTACCCACCACGTGATCCCGCCGTTCCCGTCTTCCTTCTCGACATAGATAATAGACCGTCACATTTACAATCACGGTTATTGCCGTTATTGGGTTTTTGGGTTATGATCGCGCGGTCTACGTAAGTATAGTACTTGACAGTTGACACGAGATGTCCGCGACCAGCGTATGCTCTGCTCGTCTGCTCGTCGTTCTAGCAGTGCATCCTGCACCTTCCCGCGTTCTCTGCACTTGACGCGAGATAAGGGAAACGTCAATTATCCAGATACCGATTAGGTCGATTAGGAGAATCGGGAGAGGGGAGGAGCCCAGGTCCAGGCCCCAGGCGCCCAGCGGGTGAATAGAAATTCTGAATTTAGGTATTACGAAAAAGTAACAGCGAACGAGAACAGGAACAGATAGGTTACAGCTGTCTCTTGACTTTATCGCATCTTTTTTCGGCCGCCAAAATTTTTTTTACGAGTATCACGAGTATGCAATAAATCTACATTCTGCACGCGCGCGCGTTATCGGATAACGTTACATGCTCTTCGCATATAAAATATTCTACGTATAAGCATGATTGTTGGAGAGACGTGTATGTCGTATATGAATAAAAAAATTGCCCATTTTAGAGAGATAAAATTTCATCTGCTCGCGCGAATAAGTAATAGGAATATGGAATATATTTGTTTTTATTTTTTACATATATATCCTATAGAGTTATTTCCTCTACAATAAAAGAAAAATAGTGTATCGCTGTTTTACAAACGCGGAATTATTTAAAATTGGCCGACACGCATGAATCAAATGGATTTGATACGAGCTAGGTGGGGACGGGGACGGGGACTGGGGAACCCAAACGCCGATGGCCGACGGCCGACGGGCACCGATGCAGTGGATGCAGTGCGATGCGGCAGGGAGCGACGGCGACGGAGCGTTTCGCATCCTTACGTTTTCGCGAGATGCATCTATAATCATCGCCATAGGATTGTCGACGCTGCCTACGCTTGGGCGACGGGTTCCTGCATCGGCTGTATCGGCTATACGAGCTATATCGGTCGCACCGCCTGCATCGCCTACATCGCCTGTCGCAAGTGGGTGGTGGCGGCGGCGGCGGCGGCCGCGCCGTGGGACTGGGACTCGTCCGGCCCACGGAGATCTCGGCTATCTTCATGACGATGCACAGCAACAGCACTAACATCATTCGTCGACGAGTACGACGAGTTAGATTCGCGCTCCCGGCTTCCGGCCGTTCGCTATATCATAATAGCGTTTCCGTCACCACGTCCAAGGGTCCAAGTGCAGCGACGATATCACGATAAAGTCCGCGATAGCGAGATAATCGTTCGTTCGCACGATTTCCAAGCGCAGCGATAAGTCCTCTACGTTTCTTTAGCGCGACACTTGACCTGAGATGCGTTTTTTTTTTCCAATTCTCGATTCTGTAGGAAGCTTCTTATTAGTCACTTTGCGTCCTGAGAGGGACCGAGACTATACCGAGAGGCGATCGACATCGTCGACGTTGAACGCGCGAAGCGAGAAAAGACGCACTGCGAAATGATTCATCTGAAATATCAGTATCCGCTAATATCCTCGCAGCTTAGAGCTTAGCGAGATACCATTTAAGATCATTAACTACATCGTTAACTATATAGGCTATAGGCTATAGGTAGTTGGAGTTTGCCGGTTTGCGTGGCAGCGTGGCTGTCACAAAATTTCCGTCCACCTACGCACCTACGCTCCCAAATATCGCGGAGTAAGAAACTGCGACTTAAATAAAGCTGATTTAGAACATTTAAATTTTTGCGCAGTTTCATAGAAATATATGATGTAACACGTCACATACAAAGTCTGAGAATAATCGTAGATTATGAAAGCGATAATCCGTTAAAGTTAAAGATTATATATTTTCAGGTATTTGTATCGAGCCCTTCGAGCCCATTGGACTCATTTGATAATCACAAAACGTTCTTTACGAATGTTATTATTACTATCAAAGTCCATAATTATAAAGCGGATAGATTCGTTGAACACGTTTCTTTAAAGATCTACTGGAACGTTCCGTATAAATTCCGTCTGGCAAATTGGCAATTCCGAATCTATAACTGTTAGCAAGATTGAGCGAGATTACGCAGAGAGAACTCGGGCTCGAACGGCAAGTTCCAGTTATACTAATTAACTAATCGATCGGTAGTTGGGAACGACCTCGCGATGAGTTTTGCTGCGTTCAACCGTATTCGCCAATTAGTAATTTCTAATGATGTAAACACACAACAACGTTGATTCAAAGTAACACGCCCTCGCCGCGTTCTGTTTCAAATTCTGTTTTGAAAACAAGTTGTCTAAATTATTTCCATTTTGGAGATATCTGCTTCTAGGCTCTAAGCTCCTTGGACACTTGGTCATTCGTCATAATCGTCATTCGTCATTCGTTTTCTCCTAAGATCAAGTAGTTCAAGTAGTCGTACCAAATAAGAAACAAGATAAAATCTCGCTTGGAAACTGAACAACGCACCCGCCCGAATGCCGTAAAACGTCATTCGCGCGCGCACAAAGAGAAACACCCTACTTCCGAAGGACGAAGACCCTTTTCGTTTATCCGGTCGATCGGCCGATTGGAACAAGACGGAAGAGTCTCGATTCGACGCGATCACGAGCACGAGCACGACGCGGCACTCTTTTCGCCAATCGTCGGTCAAACAAACTGCGCCCGGCGCCAGCGGACACGATCGACCACTTTTTTTCACCGCCGAAGATCGGCCAAGATTATTTTTCCGCGACGGGCCCTGAGTCAGACTGTTCTCTCATGCTCTCTCTCGCGTGTCCCGCGTCCCGCGTCCCGTATCTCGCGGGAGGGCGTTTGCACACGGCACCACACGACGCCGGACTCTAATCTCTATTAATAAATGCTCGCACCGCCTCTCGTATATACGGGGGCAGAACAGGCAGAAGCAGAGTGAATGAGAGAGAGAGAGAGAGAAACAGACGAGATGCAGAGAGAACGGACTACGGAGCAGAGCCCCTGCTCCGAGTTCCGAGTCCGAGGGCTCGCGAAAATTGCGACGTGCGAGGGCTCGGCTTCGTGCAAGCGCGGATGATCTGTAAGTTCGTTCGTGGCGTGCCGTGACTCGCGGCAAACGCTTCAGCGACAGCATCTGCTCTCGAAAAATACCGATCGATGCTCCGACCTCCGACCTCCGACCTCCGACCCGTTCGCCGCGACGACGAGCGAACACGTATATGCAAAATCGAAAACTTCGGAGCGGAGACAAGCTTAGCCGACAATAAGGTTTTTATCGGCCTTAATCGCGAGGAGAGAAAAAAGGGACTTTAGACTATTATTCATGAAAAATCATTGGAAAAAGTTGGCGGAAACTACTGGCGAGTTTTAATCTTGAATTAAAAAACTAGCATGTTCTCGATCTCGTAGGAATGACTGCTGCACGGCCTGCACGCGACATCGCGTTTAACATGTACTTACTCCGGATCTGCGGGGAGGAACGACGCAACGGAACGACACGCAATGAGACGCAATGACGCGATTCAAAAGCCTCGTTCGACCTCGGTATCGAGGAAGCGATTTAAATTTTGGTCTCAAGTGAGTCAGCTCTGAGCTCTTGTTGAAATCCACGTTTTCCTGCAAGATGCGGCGTCGACGTGGCGTAATAAACGTAAGGCGTAAGGCGTAGGAAGACCTCCTCTTACATGGATTACGTAAAAATTTGAAATAAAATTTGCGAGACACCAGCTCCAAAAAATCTCCAGCATTTGTATCTTTAGCAAATTTTAAATTGTTTTGTTTTCATATCGCAAAAATGCGCACGTCATCGATTCGAGAATCGCCACGTAAATGGTCAATTTACATATGTCAACACACGTAAACAACGTAATGCCGATGATACTTGCAGATTAAGTTTCGCGCATCCGCAGCTTCCTTTTTTATCGTGACGCCGCCGCACGCGTCACGCGTCACGCGTAAACACGCAAATCTGTTGACGTCTGCTGATAAATAAGAGGGTCCGACTTACCAATTCACGTTCCGTCGCCACACGGCCACAGACAGTCAGACAATGTCCGCGTTAAAACTTGACCTGAAAATATATGTCATTTGTTTATCTCACGTTCGCCACAAGATCATCAGCTAAGATACGTTTGTCCTCGGTCTTCGCGCTTTAAATTATTCAATGAAATCATTATATAAGTAATAGAGAGAAATATCAAGTAGCGAATAATGCGATGTGGAAAAAAGTGCAAACCTGCAATGTTTGCCGAATTGACAGAATCCAAGCCGTGGGTTCTCGGATATACGACGGTCGTTTTTGCTTTCAGACGACTTGGCTCAACGACTCAACGGTACGCGGCCTGCAAGGTACTTTACGTCACAAGCTTCCATAATTCCATCCGGTACGTTAGCCGCGTGAATGACGTTAATGATGACGCTGCAAGTAAAGACAATGGGACGTAGGGATTGAAGGTGCTAAGCTAACAATATGTATAAGATGTATGTACGTCTCTCGTCTCTCGTCTCTCCTTCCCTACTTGCATGCGGCCCGCGCACCGATCACCGGCCACGTGAAAATTCTAGTCAAGTTGTCAATGACGTTGTTACGACGTAATATCGCAACTTGCTCCTATCTATCGTATTAATAACTATATTATGCTATTAATACGATGAACGTATACTTCTTTCTACACGACAGAAATTTACAAAGAGGCACGGAGACGTAACGCTTAACGGTGCAGTCGTCCACGATCGACAACGTTTCGCTAGGGGCGCCGATCAAATTTAGTCGACTCTTTTCGAAATCCAGAGAACGCGATATATGTATAAATTGAATGTTTTCTACTGTAAACTAATTTAATTGTTAAAATTTCAGGTATGGCTTTAGTCGTCGTTGCGTCGAAGCCTTCAGCTGCGGATGGTCAATAGCTGCCGCTGCCACTGCGCGGTGTGAGAGGCGATTTTCATCTCGATTTTGGCATTTATAAATCGGAACTCCCGCTCTGTAGGACCGATTCCGATATTTTTAGATGCTGCGATCGCGATCGGCCTAGACGTTGCATGCAGATTTCGGCTTCGGAATGCTCGGGACTAATTATAGCTTATTAGCATAATAATGGACATTCGTCTCTCCTCGATCGTGACAGGATAAGAGGAAATCCGGCGAAAGGGAGGTAAATTCGAACCGCGTAAGATTAAAATCTTCGAAAGAGCAAGAATTATTGTGTCCTTTTAAACTGATATATATATATATATTTTTTTTTTTTTTTCAGAGAAACTGAAATTTTAGAGAATGCATTTTTTATGAGATGAGGGATCGAGATATCTGATGAAACTTAAGAGAACTTGTACTTGTATTTGTTTTTGTTTTTGTTCGAATCAGAAATGCAGGAAGGTATAAAATATAATGATTTTGCAGTCGTTAGAAATAGCAAGATTCAAGCGCATAACTTATAATTAGAAATAAAAATATTAGAAGGAATAAAATTACAATTTATACAGCAATTATTATTAATGCGATCGCGTTATATAACATATAAAATTAAAATCCGTGCGAGTGAATAATGGATCACGAGTTCTCGAATTTAGAATCGTTTGTAAAGAAATCGATACATATTATTTATAGTACAGCAAAACAGTCGAAGCAGTCGAAGCTCAACTCAGCTCAACTACTAACGGGAACACGGGAACTGATTGTGAATCCGTGCTGATATTTCTGTATGTGTGAAGGTGTGAACACTGTGAATGATGTATCGCAAAAAGTTTTCGATGCACATTTGCTCGATGCGTCGCAGTTTCTCCGAGGTACAATCACGCGGGGGGGAAGCTCCTCCACCGCGCCGCACGGCACCGGTTGAAAGAGTATCTCCTCATCGATTTTACAGAGGACTTTCGAGGTCAATGACGTACATCTCGATGATTCTCATGATAGCCAGAGAGGGAGAGAAAGATATGCGAAAACTCGAATCTCGCGGCGATCTCGGGCGAAAAAGACGCGAGAAAGAACGCAGTAACGCCCAGCGGCCCAAGTACGCTCGCGTCGCGTCGCCGCGCGGCCAAAACCAGTCGATATCAGAAGCGACTAGCATAGGGCATAGGTACTCACGACTCACGTTCATGACGATGATGAGGGAAGCAGCTGATGGCCGTGCCGCTCGCACAACCGAAGCGTACATTAGGACATCGCGGCGAGGGTCCTCGTTGGCCCTTTCGTTAAATCACGAATTTGCGACCAACGACAACGTCGCGCGTTATTTGCCGATTATCGAATCTCAAGGCGAGACACACACTTTCGTAAATGTATATTCTGAGTCACTGGAAACTGGAATCGAAGTCAGAACCCCTCCCTGGTCGCGACAACCCTCGTGCAACTGCAAACGCGCATGCCTCTGCGAAAAGGGGATGATCCCTCTTTCCACCCTCGTTCCACCTTCCATCTCGAAGTGGTCGAGGTAGTCCAAGTTCTCCTCCTGTCTCCTCCTTCACCTCGTGCACCTACAAAAGTACGAACGTCAATTAAGACAATTGTCCATCCAGAATTAATAAGCCGGATTTTCTTCCACTCATATATATCCGAGTCCGGGAATAATAGCGATATAATTGCGAATACTCAATTATATTCCTCTCGCCGCGGATATCGCGCATCATTCGCATCATCGAAAGAACGTAACGACAAAGATATCGACGTCGCGAATCAAAACGTCATGGAATAAATATTAAGTTTAAGCTTGGCGTAAAATAACTTGTTATTTATCGAGATCTTTTCTCCTTGATTTAACACACACATCATTATTATTATTAATAAATTATTTACTATCGACCAGATCAGATGCACCGAAAACATTTTATCCCAATCAACAAAAAACACTCTGTAGTCTGAAATATTCGCGAATTCGCGATAATATTAAAATATTGAGAGGGTTGACTTAACTGAATAGTTTGTTCCACTTTTGATTCAGCAGAATCATCAGATCAATCATATTAGTGTTGTTAAACCGTTATTGATTTCTGATAAATATATAATTGTATGTGTATATATATATATATATATATATATATATATACACATATATTAAAAGTTGAGAGAATATTCATTTAACTTAGACACGAAATAAAGGTAAAATTATCATTTTATTTTTATGATGAAATGTTTATTTAATTAATGGATACAGTATGTTTCACGCTGTATATACCTTTACTGTTCTCTTACAGTTCCTATAGTCTGTATATACACTTTTAAGAAATTATAGGCAAAACCGCGCGATTTCTTTGGCACAATCGCATTGATTATCGATTTTTTAACTATGGAATATTTTATGGTTCTATTGAACAGATGTGTCAAGACAGATATATGAGATATTTTTATAAAAAAATATAAATTTTTCACAATGATATGTAAACGCCGCACAAGCACAATACTTGACGATACTACAATATTTGTAGAAAAATAATCTACTTATGCTAAGTACGCTGAAATATTAAACCTTGCATAATGATTATCATTATGTATAAGCTCTATAACCTCTTAATTACCTATATTCTCTTTTCTTAAATGTCATTTGTAACTATCGATTATGTACAACACTTATATATAACTTTCTTAATTGTGCTATCATCGTGCTATCATCATATGACGGGAGCGATAAACCAGTCATTGAGGTATAGATTTGGCATTACAAATCAGAAAACTTATACATATACATATGTGTATGTATACAATATACAATATAACCATATTTTTTATATATACATGAATATTATTATACGATAGGTATATAAAAAATTGCAATCGCATTTTATTCGTTTAGGATCCTTTGTGCCCAATACTACTCGTATAAATTGTTGTAATTACCTAGAATGATAGGATAATATATGAATCGATCGAGAGATAAGTCTATTATCAAAAAACTTGTAATATCAAAGGAGCAGCTAAAAGCTCATTCCTAGGTAAGATTTGGAGGTAGAAATACAAGGCAAATGTGATTGAGCTACGTGATCGTTAGTGATGTCCGAAAAAAGTGGACGTAGCCTACAAGGAACATTACTAAGGAATGCACGATGTCGAATACTCCAAAGAGCGATTAGAAAATGACTCCCTTAAATGAGAGGTATTGTTGCGATAATAAGTTACATGATTAAATTCTCTTAACGCCTAAATGCGAGAAATAAATATATTTAGTAACAAAAATTTATACTATTAAACGTACCGTCTATTTTTTGGCGTTTTACGACATCTTCGTCTTCCGAAAATCGCAATGATACAAATGACTACTATCGCGATAAGAATTGCGCTTAGAGCCCATACCGCTTTACTAGTACTAATCTTTGGTGTGTTATTCTCTGTACCGTTCAAAACATCGGGCATCGACGATGATGATTTGTTGAAAGAAACTTGTGTTGTTGGTGAGTTCAACCCAGGATTGTTTTTATCTTCTTTTATATATATGGACGATTTCGATTCTAAAGATTTTTCTACCTTTGATTGCATGTTTTTCGCGTTACTTATTATCTTGTACGACGTCGCTTTTGTTGTAATAGCTGTCGGAGGCGTTGTAGTAGGAGTATTGATCTCTCGCAAAATATGTTTCTCCAATTCTTCAAGTTCTTTATCCGCCGTCGCTCCAGACTTATACTCGAAATCGTCTTCGTTTTCTTCGATGAATTCTTCCAACGGTGTAAAATACAGAACAAGCGCATCCGCCGATATATCGTCTATATCAACGAAGTTATTCAGGACATCTTGCCACTCGCGTGCTCCACTATGTTGAATCATTTTTCTATACATAGTCATAGAACAATTAATTAAGGTTTATCAAGAGCACGTTCTTCACAGAAATGCATGCACAGAACGTGTATGCATATATGTATTATTATCTTTATGTTATACCAACTTACATTATATTGCCGTTTATTAACTTTCCGTCAATATCATTGTATCTGACTTCGGTTGAATCCATATTATATTCATATAATTGAAAAGATAGCATTGTGCCAAGAATTTTGCTGCATTGATAGAACATTTTTAATTATCGCTGATAGATAAGATAGTTGTATATTTCAATACATTAGTATACTTACGGAAGATATGGTTTATTTCTAACAATATAACTATCGTCCATGAAAGTAGGATTATCCATATTAAGAGAGGAGATACCTTCGTACTCTTGCCTTGGATTATATAATACATAATTAAAACTTTAAGTATTATAGTTATATAAACTATATGAATTTCTAATAATCTCTAAGTATTATGATACCTGTACTTCCACCATGATGCTATCAAATCTGCCGGATCTGTAATATTCTCTTCAATCGCATTTAATCTCCATAAATCGGCGGAGTAATAATATGCTAATCGTGGGAGTACATTCAGAGCGGTTATCATTAAAGACACGATCATTCGTTGCTCATTATCCTTACTACCGTTCATTAAATGAGTATGATTGAGCCACGCAGGACTTGCCGATAGTATCCCAAATAGTGTCGATATACCTTCTTCTAATCCTGTAAGACCAAATATTTTTTATGTGGCGAGTTCTTTCAACATTTTACGGACAATTGACGCGTATCTTTAATAAATCCAATACTTGCTTACCTGAGTACCTGTTAACTGTATCGAGAACAGGAGTGTTTTCTACAGTCATTTGATTAAATAATACTTTCCCAACGTTTTCATGCGCTGTCAAGAAATTGCTCATTGTGGCTTTGGAACAAGTAGAAACTCTAAAATAATATTTCTCAATTTAGCAAAGCGCTATTAAAAAAATATAAATAACTAGGCAGACGATAAATGTCCGAAATTGTAGATTTCGATATACATGCCTCATTGTACCCTCACGACAAAAGTTCAACAATCTGGACGGGCATTGTTGGTTAAATTCGCTCTTATCCCAAAATCCCGCTTGTGGAACTTGTTTCAACAATATTGAACCCAAATTGGATGCAGTCTTGTACAAAGATTTTCCCACGTATTTCTATATAATATAATAGAAAATTTCAGGTGTTATTACAAAAGAGTGATTGTAATCTAGTGATTGTAAGTTTTAGCATAAGCACGAAACAGCAATCTCTACCTTTTTCCAGAGATTTCTTTTGAGATCATAAATTAATTCTGAGTAGGGTAATGCGTCTGATGATATATCCGTCCAGTCGTGTCCTTGTAAGCTACCTTTCGAATGAAACAATACAAATTCAAGTTGCAGAGTGCAAGTAAAATATAAAAATAATAGTTTTTAAAAAATTATCAATTATTCGCTCTTATATCAAAATTGCGTACACAATTTTTTACGCGATCTTTTACATAAAAACACAAAAACTTAACAGCGATTTAATCTCCAAATTTATGGAAGATCTGTTTTTATATTTATCCTATGACAACTATGACAAATCTTTCAGTACTAAAGACTACTTTAAAAGATAAGATTTCAAATTTTATATTACTACGCTCAAATGGAACATGTTAACAGCAAATTCAATTCATTGTTCTATATTGTTGCTATCTTACCGAGTAAATAAGCTGGAAGTGTATCATTTATAGTAATATCATACTTTCGAGCCAAGTTTGTACTGATAAATTTTACAATCTTTTTATGAAGATTATTGATCCGACTCCATTCACTGTGTATTTTATCATATCCATCCGAATATCCTGACAGCATTTCCCAATATTCCTTAACATTTTCCATTCCTATAATTGAATATTTGAATGTTAATTCAAAATTTAAAATGTACACCCTTATTATCTACGTAATATGTTTTCATTTATATTGACCATTTTGTTTCGCGGCTTCATCGAGGAGTGGCAAATTGTTTGAATAATTTGTCACTAACGGTACAAATTGGCGATACCAAGCGTTCCAAGCAGCTTGCTTATCTTCTAGTTTTCCACTATGAGAGAGTAAATATTCCACACCTAAAATCATATGATTACGAGCCAATAGTTGTATCATGTAGTTTATAAAATGTACTGAATCTTTATCGCAATGTAATTAACAAAAATATACCTTCCCGTGAATAGTTTTGCGACTTATTCACGTGACTAATAATTGATCGTTGCAATTCCACGACGCCAGCGAAATGTATAAGCTGTATGTAAGATATAATTGCAATATAATTTAAAGTCTCAGACTATTAATTGGAATCCAAAAAAGCTTCTTACCTTCTTCCAATCTTCATCTTTTAGCAACGTGTCGCCAGGTTTCTCAATCACGTCATATTTATATTGAAGAGATGGTTTCAGCTGTTCTTTTGTATTCTTAATTTTATTGATTACCTCGCTTTTCTGCGCTTTTGTAAATTCCGTATAATTATATTGCTGTATTTCCTAGAATATAGCGAAACACATATCTCCGTTTCATCTCATAGGATAGCAAGTCTTTATTGTGTGTATTAAGCAACAATTTAAATAATTTACCCATGTCGATAATGTTTTATCGGAAGGTGACACGATAAATGACCACTGAACATTGGCAATGTTGTAACATACATCTTCATAATCCAACTCGATTAGTTCGAAGAAAGCTTTAGCTTCGTCCTCCTGGAGAGTTTCTTTGCGTGGGGCAGTGGTTACATAGACAATAAGATTAAAAGCGATCCAACTCCATTTCGATAACATCTCTTTAGTCTGCAAATAAAATATGTTTGCGTTTTTATTTAACATTTCAAATTCTGAATTGAGCACAGTACAAGTTGTAGCAGGAACGCAGGAATGCAAGAATGTAGCATCGACTTGTTGAATAAAAGTATTATTATCAAGAATATATTTGACATAATAAATAGCGTATATGTAAAAATCGTGTCTCTATCCGTCAAAAAAATTTATTTTCAAGAACGTTACTTCTTTCTAAATTAAATACAGGAAAAACGCTACGTTATCGTGCTTGGGTATATATTGAGATGTATCCTATCATCGGACTCGCTTTAGTGATCATGGAGAATGAGATGTATTAGCGATTTAGGCCCATATTCCGAACACATTTTTATCGATAAATGCGCGCATCTAGCGCATATAGTTTACGTCACATATACTGTAGAATTTCAGAAATTATAGAATTTTAGAAATCAATGCGCGTATTTATCGATAAAAGAGCGTTCAGAATACGGGCCTTAGAGAACTTGGAAGCATTTATAGCCAGGTGTGCTGTAATATCGCGGCAAGCGAGTTAGTCATCTGCCCTGCTATTGGTCACGATGACTCGTTCGATGCGCGTAAATTCTAATTCTACGAAAAGTAAAACGTTAAAGAGATCTATGATGAATGTTTTCAAAACTTTTTTTTAGATAAAAGCAATCATTAAACGAAAGAAATATATTCAAAAGGGATTTAAATAAATTACATAATTGTGTTTTGCAAAGTTGATGGTTGCGAAACTCTAATAGATTTATATGAAATGTCATATTAAAATAAATGTCATTGAATTACATTAAACGGTATTACAAAAGAAACTTTGATGAGAGATAAATTAGCTATGAGTCAGATGATACTCGATAATCCGTTAGTTTGTAATAAAGATAAGCTGGTCTTTGCAAAAAAGGGGAAAGGGAGGAAGAGAGGAAGGGAGGGGGAGAGAGATAATAGATTACACAGGATATTATTATTATTACTTCTATGTTAAAATGACAGATTTATTTAGAATTATTATGTAACAACGAGTTGCTTGTGGAGCGTTGCTAATGTGTGGATGTAACAGTTATTTCGTAATATATACGTAAATTGTTGCGGTCACGCGGAATGAATGCTGATTCTTGACATCAAGCTTGCGGTAAACGAAACAATTTAGTTGCACGTATCTGTTGCGAAATCTTGAGAAGCGTATTGGGAAAAGTCGATGCAAGAACGTGTTCATACATGCTTTGACACAAGTAGAAACTCTAAAACTGTAACATTTCAATTTAGTAGTGCTGTTAAATTGTAAGAAATGTAACAGCATTAAGTAAACAAGGCAACTTTGTAAATATTTTGAAAGCTAACGGAAATAATAAATAGAGAGAAAGAGAATTCAGATACTACGCGATTTAGATATTCTCTTGGTCGAGTCAATCTCCAGTCGGAAGCAAGGAGCTTACATAGTGGAATAGTGGAAAGTTGTGGTCGAGCCAACGAGACAACGGACAACGTCCTGAATGTGATTTAAAGAGAGAGAGTGAGTGAAATTTATCGTATATCACGCGCATGTTTGATTCGTCGTATTACCCCGATCGTGAGATATATTTTTGTCTTGGCCACGCTCTCTCGCGAGGGTAACGCCGAACGCCGAACGCGACACGCGACGCGGTCCAAGAATCGTCCGTATACTCCGTTCCGTACTCTCCGTAGTTGACCGCGAGAAACCACGCGCGATCGATCGCGACGATGATTTTTCCGTCCAGATACTTGGGACATGAACATTTCCCGTCTGTATGACATGAACGTGATCGCGAACGTTGAAGAGAAACGAAAAGAAACCGGTTCCTGCACGCATGCACGCACGCACGCGCGCGCAGAAGGCCAACGGAAAATACGAAAAGATATTGTAAAGTCGTCTGGAAGAATATTCAATTTTCTCAGACGGAAAAACTTTTCAGACGACCTTTTAGCACGAGTTCTTTTCCTGAATAATTCAAAAGACTTCTCTCTTTAAACTTCTCTCTCTTTTACATTTATAAATGCAAATATCTGGGAAAAAAAATTATAAACTGTAAATGAGGAAATAAAATAAGCGACCTTCAACCTCCAAGTAGCTTCCGCGTGCACGTTTCACGTTTGTCCTCTTCCTGTTTTGTTGGCGAACTCAAATTTCCATTTATAAATTACGTTAGTTGTAGCGGGATGCCAAAATAACTTTCATGTTTATAATCACAATCAGCAGCTCTCGTCGCGCATTAGGACAAATCACGTTCCGAAGTATGTCTTGGAAATATTTCACAACGTAGGTCCTTAATGTAAACACTTTTTACAAGGACAGGTGTCGAAAATAAAAACAATGTGTAAACACACGCAACAAATGATTAGTGATTATTTACCTCTCGTAGGATGGTGCGACAATTAAATTGCAATGAATGCAAATACACGTCAACAGCTACCTGATTGAATATTCACGCGTTGATCAAATATACTTGAAAAAAAAAGAAGGTATTTCCACACGAAGAGGAAAGCAAACTGAGATACTTAATCAGATGTTTTCGTTTCGCAATAGTCCTTGTATTTCTTTGTGCTTCGCGTTGAAATGAAAGAGTTCGCGAAGATTCAGATTTCGAGGCAAGAATGAGAAAAGGTGGGAAGAAAAATATAGAAAATGCTAATATAGACCGAGAGTATTTACCTTTTATAGTCGAGCGTCGTCGCGCTCGACTCCCGCGTTTTAGTTCGTTCGTTCGCTCCGAACGACAAACAGAAACGGGCTGCGGCAGAATGTGGGCAACGAGTCGTCGGTCAAGAGAATGAAGAATGAACCGAGCGATCGTCAGTCCGACAAGCGAGGACGCGCGGGACCGCGGGATTGTCTCACGCTGGTCAAAGTACGTCGAGCGATTAGTAGGCTCAAGGAGGAGGGTCCACTGATCGACGGACTCGTGGCTCGTGGCGTTCAATAGGCCGGCGCGGCGGTGTGTGACCGTGGGTGCCGCGTTATCGAAACGTCCGTGCTCTGATGCTCACTGGCTCACTGCTCACTTGCTCAGACGCTGACCGGTGACACTGTTGACTGCTGGCAGTCGCGCGACGCACCTCTGTCGTGTGACTGACTGACTGACTGACTGCCAAGTCCAAGAGTCCGAGTAGTCCGACCGCGATCGATCGGAATTCCTTCGCATCACGCCACTATGTCCAACGTCAGTGCATGACGAGGCGTATCTCGGACTCGGGCCGCCCCGGTACTCGGTAACCTCAGCTTGCCTACTTGCCCTGCCTATCCGTCTACCTGCGTTCTGCGTTGCTCCTAGTGGTCACTGTCGTCAGTCGATCACCTGCTGCGAGCTGCGAGCTGCGAGCTGCGACGCGCACATCGCACTGACGCACTCTCGTCCGCGCGCGCCCCGCGGTCCGGCTCGTCACTCGCTGCGATCCGTAATGAGTAATAAACTCGTAACTGATCGTAAACAACGTAACCGGGGTCCGGGGCGAAGCTCGATACGCCGCGCCGCCTCACGCAGCCCCACGTTTGCCGCATCCACCGTTCTTGGTCGCGCCACTCGAATAGATTTATTTTGGACTGACGATACTGACGATACACGCTTTCTGACCTAATAGCGGATATAGCAATATTAGCAATGCTGTTCGACTTGAGATCCTTGAGTAGGAGATAAAGAGACTACCGTGCGTCGACATTATCGCGCGCACGCGGCACAACTCCAACTCGACTGCATCTACCTCTGGTATTCTGGACATTTTCCGATCATGATCACGCCTAGCTGCAATGATGGTCTTTCATCGAGGCTCTCGAAGTTACCTCGAGTCGGTACGGTAGTCGGTAGTTACGTTTCGATATGACAACGAAAAGTCGCGTCGCCTAATTGTTTACAATTGCTCAGCGACAATCTTTTCTAATTAGTACGTATGTACATTCTGAATACATACGAATGCATAGGCAAGTACGTACCTGCGCAAAAAATGTATCTCATTAAGGAACTTGTGATTCAAATGATGCAAATCTCGACAGAATACAGAATTTCGAATTTCACGTCTTGACGTCTTGACTCTCGCGCGACTCGCCGCGGCCGAGCCGCTGCCAAAGCGGGAGCGGGGAGCGGGGACATCAAGTCGAGACACTCGGACTGATTTATGGCTATACTTACAATTACACGTACTCACGTAGTAAGAATCAGCGAAAGCATTGGTCACCATTGGTCTTTCTCTTTGAGAGGAAATGTCATGTGGTGGTGTCGTCAGTCGTCAGTCGTCAGTCGTCAATCGTGTGCCTGTACTGCCTGTTTCACGTGATAAAGAGAAGTAGTTCTGGGTGGTTCGGCCTTGGCCTCGGCTCGGCGTCGGCGTCGGCGTCGACGTCGGCGATTCCAGATAACCCAGATTCCAGAAGGGCGGTGATATCACTGATATCTACCTACAGTATCCGTGCGACTCATGGACATGCTACTCAACCGATAGAAATTTTAGGCCAACGTATTTATATCGCAAAAAACAGCTGTAAACAAATTTAATTTATTGCTTGTACATATACATATATACATACGCGTCACGTGTTTTTTGCCGCGCTATCGACATATACAAAGAGCAAACCGACGAGTGAACCGGTCTCTCTGTTTTCGGTTTTCGGTGAAATCATGGTTTTTTTCGTTGTTCAACCACCTAGACACAGTAGACACAGACATGGCTGACGTGGGTGGCTCTGCGAATGTGCTCTTTTGTGACTTAAACGCGGACGATATATAACATTCCGGAGACGAAAGATCGTAGATCGTAGCTGCGTGCCTCTGCGTAGCATTCATCCGATAAACTCTAACCTCTTTTTGAATCGTTGAACATAAATCCATTTGTTTCATCGTTAATATCGTCATCCGTCATCCTGCAATTCCGCTCGCCGCCGGTTGGTTCACTCGAAGATTATAGGATTATTCGACGTTCGATGACGATATTGACGATATACTCTTGGTAAGTTTGGAAATAATAAAAGGCCGCAACTTTGTCGAATATTCGTTTCCACGTCACGTGGAATTAAATTTAATATTAACGTGGATTTATTCCGCATTTTAGGAACGTAAAATCGGTCATTGGGGATCATCGTTCGACTCTATAAATATTAAGACATTACATTAGTAAACGATAATGATAAATCGAGTTAGGTTGATTGCATTAGGGGATGATCTTTTAACGTTACCTAATAAATATTGTAATATAATATTACGTCGCGTAATATTTCTATTGTTATTACGTTACTATATGTGTATTAGAAATTAGATAGATTCGTCGCATATAACAGTCTGCGTCTGCAGTCTGCAGTCGGCACCGTCGCGTCGACGGCACTCCTCCATTATCCTTGGTCCCGGGACTGGAAACTGGAACTCCCGGCTCCCGGCTCCCGGTCGGTACGCCTTAGCCTAACCTAACCTAATCTCACTATTCTCATTCTCACTCCAAGCCAATCCCCAAGCGCTCGTGTATTGTAAACAAAGCAATAAGCGATGTTTATATTTAATATTGAATACTATAAATCAACCTATATCAAAAGTTTAAAAAGAATCAGTAGGGTTGGATATCAAGAGATTATCACCCCGCATCGAGGCTTTATCAAGGATTCGTTCGATACAACAGATTATGAAACCTTAAAATACCTGCTCTTTGGCAATTATATACCATTTTGGGTAGTTCTGGTCATAATTTCTATTTACGTATTATACTTGTCTTACGTGTCACGGCGCAGATAAACGTTTATCAATTAAACGTAGTGAGGGGAAAGCGAACAGTTTGCGTTTTGAAAAGAACTTATTTTTATCGATTAGCCATTTGACGTACGTTGCGTCAAGTTACATCTCTCTCACACACACACACACACACACACACACATTGTACATATATACTTAAGGCCATTAACATTATTTATGCAGATCATTCGGTGGAATGCTTGTGGCCATGAGAGAGCTATATTAACAATTCTTTAAAAAGAAAAAAAAAACAATTAAAAATTGACTACGTCCAATAAGAATGATATCCAATAAGAAGCTAATGAGAATGGTGGATTACTTAAAGGACCCCCAACTAGTCGCATCGATACAAGAATTTTTTGGTATCAAAATACATTACAATAGGCATAACGAAACATTCCAAGAGGAGGAGAATAGATACGCTTACGCGAAACGTGACGACAATGAAGCAACGTGTATTTCAACTTGCCATAGTAAAAAAATTAATGGCTGTGATGCAAACAGTAAACAACTGACGGCATCTGCAAAGCGAATGAATAACGCTCTGGAACAGGGAACAAATGATGAGCCAACGGTCCGACGCAAAGAAGCTTCGACAATTTCAGATAATTCAAATTATGCGATCACTAATCCATTTTGGTATTATACATTTGTGTTTGGAACCGAGTTAGGGGATGAGGTCTTCTATTCAACTTTTATACCTTTCCTGTTTTGGAATGTCGATGGAGCTGTTGGTCAAAGAGTAGTCTTAGTATGGGCCACTATTA
Source organism: Temnothorax curvispinosus (assembly GCF_003070985.1). Taxonomy (NCBI): domain Eukaryota; kingdom Metazoa; phylum Arthropoda; class Insecta; order Hymenoptera; family Formicidae; genus Temnothorax; species Temnothorax curvispinosus. Next base: position 32,488 of record NW_020225958.1, read on the forward strand.
TGACCATTGGTACGATCACGTGATAATTAAAAATAATAAATGCACGCGCGTGTACGGACTTTAACGTAATTTATCTTTACACATCTTTTTAATTTGTATTACATGCATTTTCAGGACAGATACTGAAAGATGTAATATGTTGGCCTAGACCAGCGTGTCCTCCGGCGGTCAGATTGCAAAATAAATGGTCACAAGAATATGGAATGCCATCCACTCATGCCATGGTTGGTTTCACGATACCATTTAGCGTAGTGTTGTTTACAATGAATAAATATATTTATCCATTTTCTGTCGGCTGCATTATTGCATTTCTTTGGTAAGTAATATATTGTAAATACCATGTTTGCTTGTTGACTTTTTGTATTTACGTAAAATAATTCAACTTGACTCTTCTAGGTGCGTACTTGTCAGCATGAGCAGATTATACCTGGGTATGCATACCGTGCTGGATATTGTGGCCGGCTTAGTACTAACGATTGCATTAATGATTCCATTGGTACCCTTGGTGGACATAACAAATTCTTATGTTACTACAAATTTTTGGCTCGTAGCGATGCTGATCGCGATCAGTATTGCCGTTATCGTATATTATCCAACTAGCAGCTACAAGTGGACACCCACTAGGTAGATATAGATAACGTGTCAACTACATATTATTGAACGTATGTCGAGTGGACATGCACAGTTAAATTTGAAAGCTTATATTTTATAGATGATTTTTAATTTATTTCAGAAGTGACACTGCCATGGTTGTATCAGTCGTAGCAGGAATTCACGCGGGAGCATGGCTCAATTATTATACCGGTTTATTAAGGGCATCACAATCTTTGCCACCGTTTCATATCGTTTGGCCGACGTATTCTATGCTTGGTCATCTGATTGTTAGAACCGCACTTGGCTTTTCTGGCGTTATTGCTACAAAAGTCTTCTGCAAATCTTTTAGTTATATTATAATATGTGGCATATTACAAATTAATTGGAGGGAACTTATAAAATGTCAAGATTATAATGGTAATCAAAATAAGGTGTTCGTCGATCTAGTCTACAAATATGTAAGTTGTTTCATGATAGGTATAAATACAGTGTATCTATTGCCACAAGTTTTTAGCATGATAGGTATCGAACGATCAGCATTTTACACGGAAATATGAAAAACTTAACATACAATCTGTTGTTCGATTTATATTGTGCTCTGTGAAATATATTTTATACCTCGTTTGTTTATTAAGTTTTTATAACTTACAATTAGCAAGGGATAATTTTTTACTTTTTCAGACATTTTTTATCCTGATATAAAAAATATTTTTTGTCTTAAAAATTTGTTTTATTAACAAATGCACATTAAAAGCTTTAAGTATAATGAATTCATGTTTCAGTCACTTTAATAACGTGATTTAAATGCGCAAACTAAAAACGAAATTAACAAAAATTTATTTTAAAGTGGGAGATAAAAGAAGTAAAATTATTTGTTAATATTAATTTTATTTTTGTTCTATTAACATATCTATTCGTAACACCTGGAAAATGAGAAAATATATACGTTACAGATATATAATCTAATATAAGAAAAAAAAAGAGAATAAAATATAAATTCTCACCCCAATATTGTAATCTAGATAAGCTTTCGCGTTATCTGGTTTGAGCGTGTACGTATATGGAATTAAGACGTCGTACGAACAACAAGCTTTCTCATCCGTGACATTTATGCGATCAGAGTTGATCAATACTACTATATCCTCGACTGAAATCTGCAAGTGATAATGCATGTTACATTTATCTTATCTGACTGAATGTTGTTAGTGTTTAACAACTCTAGAATAACTCCATTTAATAACTTTGTGACTAACGCTTTTTGACATGTCAAATAAAGCGATTAAACGCTCAGTTGGGCCTTTTGCTGGTTTTCTTAAAATTACATAACCCATTTTTGCTGTGTCGCTATCTCGTAGATTAGCGTTCTTGCTGTCGACAGGTTTCGTAGAACGCGAAATTTCCTCGATCAATGACTTATGACTCTGTGGCTTTTTGGGTTTACGATTTTCTACTCTATGTTGTTGAAGTTTTCCCATTACCTAGAATAATACACAATTATGAATTCAACTACGAAATAGCATACAAGTGTGACTACATTGAGTAAACGTTGACAAGTTTTAACAGTTAAATCCTCATTATATCTCTTATATGCTTACCGTACGATTTTTAAGAATAACATAATTTTCTGTATCAATCTCTTTGTTAAATTTATCCGCCACTCCACTCAGTATAACTAATGTCGTAAACGCCATGAAATGTTTCTTTTCTTGACATTTTTTAAGATATGCTGTATTTAGCATGACATCGTATGTCGCACTGGGTGTTCCAGCTGTAAAGAAAAACATAATTTTATAATTGACACGTGCATATAGCATTGGTGTTCTAATATAAATAAAAAATTGAAAGGTTTTTATTTACATTTATCTGCTTCCATTCGTTCAAAACCAATACTCATTGGTATGGTATAAGCAGGTACTTGATCATTTAGAAGCTCGAGTAGTTTAGTATCAGATATATCTTCTGGTGGTGGAATTTTATCGGACGTGCATATGTTGACAAAAATTTTCTCTTTGTTAAGTGTTCTGGTTTTCACGCAGATGCCTGCAATTCATATATTATATTATTGTAAACAAGCTCTTATCTATGACAAGCAATGTGCAAAATGTGTTGTACAGATACAGACCAGGAATAGGCTGCACAAGAATAGATGGCGGCGAATCAAATTGTTTCATCATCTCGTCCATTTGCTGATTTAAAGTATCCCTATCTTTATCCTGCCAGAAACAGTCAACATTCCAAGTATTGCTCGTATACATAAAAAAAAATACATCTTTACTATATACTTACGAATAACAATAAATTTTTAGCCTTAATAGAGTCATCAACTTCGAGGAAAGTGGCATCACCCATAATTGCTACGAATCCAGTTAAATATAAATATATAAACTGTATTCAGATTCGTATTTCTCTGAGATGAGTGGTTTCGGTAATTCAAATAAAATCAGATAACCTCTTCGATACCTAATGAATATGTAAAGGAAATACCACGTGCGTCACCATACGTGTATAGATTGCTACTGACAGTACTGACCTCACCTTAAGCTGGATGCACAATACAAAGGTACAGGCAACAGGAACAGAGAATTGGTACGCGGCTTTCGATAGGTTAAAAATCTATTGCCTGTGTTTTTCATTGTGCATCCAGCTTTATGGCTCATGTATGTACTAAAAACATATGTTACCGACAGTAAATACAACCATTGATCTACCGCCAGTAGATCGTAAATTGATTTTATCGGTTATAGAAAAAGTTTCCAGCTCGAATCTTGATGACTATATATACCGGAAAGACTTTTTTAATCTCATATGAAATAAAGAATTTCGAAAATTGACAAAGTATCAGGAGAACATAATTAGCAAGAAGGTTGAAATTTGAAATATTAAAAATTCCAAGAATTTTGACATTCTTTATTAAGAATTGCGAATTGGAAAATTTAAAATCGCGGACTTACTCATAGTAAATTATATTAATTCTAAGGGGCTGCGCACAATAAAATGGAACAAGGGAACAGAGAATAGGAAACAGTTCAATATTAACACATGAAATTCAAAAGAAATCTGTTTCTGTGATGAAATTATATACATTTATTGTGCGCAGCCCCTAAAAGCACTTGACCGATTGCCAATCGTCAAATTTATAATAAAAACTGCAGCGCCATCCGTGGAATGTAAGGTGCATTCTTGGCGCTTGACGCTTGGCGCCCAAACGATCGAGTGCGATGTCACGTGGTCAGTACGCTCCACGCTCCTAACCTGAAAATGACTTCGTGGAGTAGAATACAGTCGGGCTTCGATGTCAATGATGAGACTATTAATTTTGGGACACGGATAATCGCGGAAAACAACGGTTCGCTGTACGAGGCATGCACCGTGGCGACGATTCAATCGTTTGAAAAGGTATTCCCTGTTCCTTATTCACGATCTATCGATCTGCCACTATGCCACATGCCGGTTCTAATTTGACATTTTCTGTTAATGTTTCTGAGAAAATGAGAAAATCAAGGGCATTTCGCTAAAAACGGATGACTAAAAAAAACACGTAGTTCCTGACGTAATTTTATTTGCAATAATTGCTTTTTTATAATGTTTAAATCCACGTGAAATGCGCACGCGTCGGTATTTTGTATTATTAAAGCACGTATTTTAAATTTGACATTGATTGACTTATTGTTAGATTCATTAGTCGTTATATAAATTACAAAGTGATTATAGTTATTACAAATTAAAATATAATGCATCATTGAAATTAACAACTGTATATTTTTTTCTTTAAGGTGGAGCAACAACCGAATGTTATAGCATCTATTCAACATTCCAAGATTTGTGTAGCAATTGACAAGTCTATTACAATCTTTAAAGATGAAACGTGCGATGAAATATTATGTAATATTAGCTTTCCCTCCATGATAGCCAGTTACTCCGTTTCCAAGGACGGTTTCTTTTTATTTGTGGTGCTCGCAACCAGGATTTTATACTGTTTACATTTATCGGATGGAAAAATAATTTTTACCAAGTAAATATTCGAAATTTTTTATATAAATAACTAAATATTATCTGAAAAATAATATCTTTGTCTATTTTAAATATACTAAAAATATAATTTTGATGTCTGCATAAATAATTTCTAATTACAGAACTATACCTGATAACGAGGGTAATGTGATAGAAATATTTTTGAAGGAGCAAAGTGAAGAAACATTCATAATTCTTGTCACAAATACTGGAGCTATTTACAGGTATATTTACTTATATCCTAACATATTCTACTACTTTTTATCATTGATTTTATAATGATTAATAAATGATTTTCTATAAATATTTCAGATTCTGCAAATTTTATCCTAAAGCTTTAGAAATTGCATTTACTAGTGATGATAAAGTTATGGTTGCAGAATATACTGCAGATATTCAATGTTCTCAGCTGTTTAAAGGATTTGCTCCTTTGAAGGTAATTTGAATTTTTTAAAAGAATTTATTAATACTTTTATGGATATATTGATTGCATTTTTAAGACAAAGTTATGTCAAAAATATTATGTTTTTTTTTTACTTTCCACATCAATTTATAAAGAGTGTGTTACAGTTTCTTAATGCTACAGTAGAAGCGCCATCAGAAGAACTATCGATAGCTATAGTTGGAACAAATTCGATATTTACTTGGCCTAATGAACAATACATTAATTTTCAAAGTGTATTTTCTTTTGGATATAAAAAGATAAAGTCGCTGCATGGCAACAGGTAAAGAAAAATTTTAAATTACGCTAGTATATAGGTAATTAATTTGTATTTTTCAGTTTCTATTTTAAGTTGTATAATATATAAAAAATATTTTGTTTTAGTAAAATGCTTTGTCTACGTACAGATCAGATATTAAATATGATATGTCTGAATACATTTCTTACATTGAAAATATACGATGGGCCAGTGTTTGATTTCAGTGTAATACATCATGATGATGCTGATCATTGTGAAATTTTATTTTTAACCCATTCTAAGGACAATTACGCTACGTATATTTTACGTGTTATTTCTTATCCAGGTAAATATGTTATTTTTATTTGTGAATATTTTGATTTTTGTGAATTAAACATGAGATACTTTGTATTTCTTCTTTTAGATTTTGAACAGAAATTAGAAATCAACGTATCTACCAATACTTATTTATTGGATGTTTTACACGCTTCTGACAATCTATTTTATATAGAGGGTATTATATCTACTGAGACTGGTATTATCGACACGTTTAGAATAAAAACGATATTGGAAAGTATTCCCGAAATACGTTTAGCGAGATTATTAAAGAAGAGACACTTTGATGCAGCTCAAGCTTTTGCAGAAAAATTAAATCTTTCAGTGGAACCCATTTATTGTTCTAAAGCAGCATTGCTCGTGGAACAGCTCAGTCCCTGGGCAAAAGCTGCTTCTAATTCAGTTAACGTAGATACACTGATAAATATTCTAGATAAAATACAAGATGTGCAATATGTGATTGAATGTTGTAGTAAAGCTCTCATTTCTGATTATATACAAATGAAACGGATATATTCATATGCTCGGCAAAGAATAACGCAAAATATTAAGGTATTTTATATTTTTTCCCTTTATCGGTATACATTCTGCAGTGTTTTTATATTTCATTTATATTCTTTGTAGATAAAAGATATAAATGATTCGTTGAATACCAGTTTATCGGTAATAAACGACGCTTTATATAGACTTGAGACTTTCCAAATGATCCAAGATACCGAGGTAGATACATTATTGAATGACGACGCAACTATGAAAGAATGGATACGATTTTCACAAGCAAATTTATTAGAAGAATGTACTACTCGTTTGAACATGGTATTATATGATTATTATATACATATATTGCGAGATGTAAAAAAGGGAGAAGTTACAAGAATTGTTATGTCAAAATATTGTACTTTACGATATTTAATATTTCTATAGGGTCAACTAAAATCTGCTACGTTAATTTGGACGAGACATCTTCCTGATCTTGTACAACATATATCTATGCAGACTGTACGAAACATTTTTACAATTTTACCTGAAGATGTGGATCCATCATATTTATGGCCGTGGCTTATTCATTTTATACCAACATTATTATCCTTATTACCTGATACAATAAATGAGATTATGTCTTGGAGTTTAAAAAAATTAAAATATCTTGAGATATCTCATCGTACAGTATGGCCAGAAATTGGCACAGAGTTTGCTAAAAAGTTTATAAAATTGCTTAAATTTGAAGATAATCAATCGGTGTATTTTCATCAAGAGTACAGATATCAGAATTCTCTACTGAAACAGTTTATGGTTCTGTTTCAAGCTTTATCCGACATTCAACAACTGAAGATTGTTTACAGGTCAGTAATATCGTAATTTTAAATTAGCTCATAAACTAACATTATTAATTTTTTAAAATTATCCAATAGATTGAGGGTACCTCTTGATATATACATTGACTCACCTGTAGAAGCAATTTACATGTTGTTGGATAAAATACATATTGACCAAATATCGAATTTTGCGAACACATTCCTAAAACAATACATATTTAACAATAATTTACAAAACGATACTGTTCTCTGTACATATATCCAGGTTCGTATAATATTCTCATTATCTGGTTTTACATACAAAGACATGTTGCTTATAATGTAAAAGTTTTTTCTGATAAATATTTTATATTTTTAGAAAATTATAAAAAATTCGTACAGTTGGTGGTTTAACGAAGAAGCCGCATGGGAGAAAAGAGTTACTATTTTAATAGGCCTTATACACAATATGGAGGTGAATATTAGAGACATATTATTTGCGACATTATAATTTATAAAATATCTTTTTATTTATTTAACGCAACGTTTTATGTTACATATTTATAAGAAACGACTGGAGCAAACTTTGATAGTTTTAAGAAAAGCACCGGTGCCCTGGAGTTCAACTATAGCTACTCTAGCAGAAACAGGCATTAATTACGACCACAGTTTATCTTTTAAAATTAAAATTGAGTGCGATTACGTTCCAATAAAGCTCATTTTAATGAAATATGGATATGCAACAATTGGTGTGAATAATGTCGGTATAAATTGTAGCATTATATCTTTTATGAGCATTATATCTCTATGTATGTTGTTACATTACAAAATTATTTATATTTTAGAAATTAATATCGCGTATAATAAAAGAAAATTGCGATTCTATGATTAACGATATAGATGTGCTAACTAGAAACGATCAGCAATTAAGACAAGATGCATTTTGTCGATGTTTAAACGTACGATTAAATGAAAAGTATGTCGTAAAAAATGTATTATTCTAGTTTGCATAAGGAAAAAAGTTGTACGAATATAAAGTACTTATTTATTTAATCTATTGCAAATATTGTTTTAGGAATTTCGAAAAAGCAATGGATATAATACATCATTTAGAAAATGATGTTGCTAGCGCTTTATATTGTTATGAAGGAATTATTAATTATATTGTCGCAGCTTTCTCTTTTCAGGTAAATTAAAAATTGACCTTTGATACAATCATTCATTGAAAATTATTTTTATCTATAAATTATAATATATATAAAGATATAATTATATTTAATATTTACTTTTAGAATGCAACGTCTTTGGTCTATCATATGGAAATATTGGGTTGCTTAGAGTTTAAAATATATAACTTATTAACACAGTCAAGTGTTTGTCCCTATCGTTGCAACAATATTATCAAAATGATAAAAGATTTAAGGTCATTGTATGCACTGAAGAAATATTATAAGATTAATATTTCTTTGAAAGATTATCACACGCAAAAGTTACTTGTGTTGCAAAACTATATCTCAAAATTTTCAAGTAAAAATTTTAATTTAATTTTTGTAACTAGATGCAATATACATATACTTGTTAAAAATACAATTTACATATGATCATTTAATAGATATGAAGGAGAACGATTGGACAATTACGCACAAGACAGTTATTAAAGTTGCTAAACTGCTAGGATTAGAAAAGTCATATGCAACTTTATCTATGTTAGAGCAGATGAAAAACTTAAACGAATTAGAACAACTTATTGAGTAAGTACTTTACGTATTTTAGTCTTACATTTTTTTCCATATGTATAACATTATTTATTTCTTCTGTGTTTTTACAGTGATGATAAAGATTTAAATATGGTGTCCGAAAAATTTAAAAATATACATAAGATGTGCCTATCAATACTACAACATGCTGCTGTAGACACAAACGTTGTAAAAGTTGTCAAAAACTTAAGTATTTCGATGTTAAATACTTGTCAAGACAGTACGTATCCAAATTGTATTAATGATTCAAATGGTAATAATTATGTCGCAAACTAATATTTCAGGTGATTTACAATCTGCATTAATGCTTTACACTTGTATCAGTGCATGCCCAAGTTTTTCTACCCAAGATTGTTTTGATGTAAAACAGAGACTTGTAACGCAATCTAATTGGAAATTGTATACAATTTATAAAGATCAAGCAATATCTTTGGATGAAAAATTGTTGTCTCTGTTTAAAGGCGCAATGTCTCTGCACTTATATCATTCAAATCAAATCGACAGTAATGAAATCATAAAGTACGATGTATGTATTGTAAGTTTTATACATATATATGCATATAATCTCATTTGTAAAAAATAGTTTGTGATATATCAGTATAGTTTGTTTATATGTAGGACCAAATGGATCAATGGCTAACTGGTTTCCTGGAAAATATGAGAAAGATGCAACCTCAACACAACGATTATTCTTTACTGCAAATTTTCAAAACGTTTTATTTCATGTATCTTAGCACGTCTGTAAGAAACGAAAAGATATTAACGGAAATGAAATTTATATTATCACAGCTTTTGATGAATTTATTGAGAAAGTTATGCACCGGACGATCATTCGATCTGCAATTAGGGCTATCGGTTCTCTTTATGTTATCAGAACAAGAGGCGTGCAGTTGGCTTTCCACAGTTTCTACATCGTAAGAAAATAAATCTATTTTTCGATAATTAATTTTCGATAATAATGTATAAAGATTTATATTTGTAGATTTCAGGCCGACCATATTCGGCATTGTACAATCTCAACTTTGGGATATGAATATTCGCGCTTGGGGCAAAATCGATCATTGATACAAACGTTTGAGAGTTACAAGCTATTGCATATTTGGGCACAACGACTGTCACGTTATTCAATAACTTTTAAAGGTACGCTCATGCATTATCATCGAGTCTATTTTTATATTAAACGCAAATCTTGTTATACATATGTGTTAATGTATATATTTTTAATACATTTACAGAAGTTTTAACAAATAGTGCTTCGAGCAAAAGAAAAATTTTACAGCAGATCATAAACAGTAATAAAGAGAACGTGATTCCTTTATTAAAAGATTATTGTTGTAGCTTTGGATTTAATTTCAATGATTGCCTTTTGAATTATTTACAAATATTACTAAAAACGTGGAATCCAACGATAACCGTTTCGAAAACAAGCGCAAATAAAGGTAAATGATATAAGGAAATAATATGTATTTTTGTGACAATTAATTTAATATTTGGATATTTACATATTTTTATACGTAGATCATTTTCGTATGATATTGATGAATACCAATTTAATAATTGAGTAATATATTATAGAGTTACTTATCTGTAAAGATGAAATCGATGAATTAAGAAAGAAATGTAATGCAGTTGTTGCACAAATGGAAGATAAATCCATGTTGAAGCGATGTATCTTTACGTTATGGGAACACGTAAGCTATATATAAAAATGTTGGATAGTATAGTTTCTTATAATGTGAATTTTACATTTAAATTTCCAGATCACATTTTACCACTATGAAGTGTTCATTATCCTAATGGATCTCATAGGAGACAAAAATATGGAAAAGAGAAATTATCTTTGCTTCTTGCAAAATTACACTCGGAGCGGGTAAATTATAATTTCGCATATATTAATTTTGAATTTAATAATCATACTATCAATCATGATAGGCTTCCTACACCAATGGAACACGATGAGTGGATACAGCTTAATCCTGGACATAGTACGTTGCCGCCGATAGCCCAATGGAGACTTCCATTCTTGCTTAAAGTCGATATTTGGAAAATCATTAGTAAATATATTTCAGAAATAAATTTATGGCCAGCACTTGGATGATTAGTTAACTTCATTTCACATTTTATTAATTCTCGTTACTAGCACCTGAGTTGAATTTAAGAACATACGGCAAGTGGCTTGACATCGCACCCGTACTTAATTTGGAGGCACATCTCATATGTACATTAGCTATTAAAGGTGAAGTGACACAAGTATGGGGAAATAATTCTACCGCATCGAAAGATACTGCATGGTCGCTTTATCCGAAAAATACCACGTTGCTCAAAGATATCAAGAAATGTATACAACGGATGACAGATTCAGATGGATTCTATTATGGTACTGCAGCATTGTACTATGTCGTAAATCATACACCTCCGGGTGCTGATCGCGTTGCTGCCGCGAAAGAATGTTACGAGTATGCTCAGCTGGCGGCACAGAATTCCACTAAATTCGAAGAAGGAATGTTAGAAGTACGGTAATCTCTGTGTAAAGTACGTGTCTGTGTTGTAAAAAATATATTGACTTCTATGGCGTTTACTTTCAGAAAATTAAATCCAAATATTTGAGATTTACGTCCGAGCATATTCTACGTACGTACGGATTGGAGAAAGATGAGTATCTTGCTCTAATCGAAAATCCGTGCAAGCTGGTGTATGAATTGTATAACGAAGAAAGCATACCATTACGATATCGAACTGCAACCAACTACAGACCCGATATTAACGCTGCTGTTAACGAGCTGGGTAAACTGTTCTCGTTGAATACGATAAAATTGCGTATGGATTTATTGGAAGAATGGCTACAATCTAATGCCAGGTATACCGAATTGTCTCAAAGCTTTACAGAGACGTTTCTAGCGACGAAAGAGTCTGATCAGAATACCAACTATGAAGATAATTTACTTAGGTAATATTGCTGGTACACCATTTTTTTTATATCGTCAATTTCTAAATCAACAATTGATTGTGAAATATACTTAATTGTAGGATATGTTATATGCTGGAATATGGAGATATGGATTTGTTTGCACAATTTCTTATAAACATAGGTTTCGGCAATCGTCATGGCGAGACTGAATATAGTTGTAACGTACGATATCGAGTATTTCGAATATTGCAGACTGTCGTTGATACTACAACGTTAGAGGAATTGACCAAGCAAGATATATGTACCTTTAGGTATAAATAATTATAATAAATTATTGTTTATTTTATCGCCAGAATATAAATTTATCTTGCATATTAAAACGTTGATCTCACTTCAATATTTCAGAAAGTATATGAAATCGTTACAGTACGCCGGCAAATTGGAATCTTTAGGATTATGTTACAGCGTTGATACGTTTGACACATGTTGTAAACGAGAGCTTGTGCAGATATTATGGAAAAGTCAGCGTCACTTGCCCTATGCTCTTTCTGTTATAGCGCAGATTTGTATTGAGTTTGAAATCAACGATGTTCTACTTTGGGACGATACTTTGAGTCAGATGACGAAATTGCGAATGGTTATCGATTTTATGTGAATCATCAGAGATATTCTCTTATACCTCAAAAACTTATTAAACGTGTATTTTTAGGTGAGCGACTTAAAGAAAGTTTTATTGCAATTACGAAATAAAAGTGTCATTGTGAATTGTAACGGTTACAAAACGGGATGGCAATTGATTATCTCTGAACCGTTCGGCGAGATGGACATAAATCCGAATCTGGAGAAAATTGATAATTGCATAGAGGCGATTTGTCTGCTATATTCGTGTCCTGTGGCACATGAATTAGACTTCACCGCTATCGTGAAAAATTGTTTCCAAAGTAAACAGGCACACTTGGCTGCTGCACTTCTACCATTTTTAAATGAATCTGAAAAAAAGTTTGTTTTAGAGGTAATTAAGAGATAATCAAGTATTTTAAATTTTTATATTATATGCAAGAGAAAAAGAAATAGAGAGAAGAGGTAATATTAATTTTTTTAGGCTATTAATAAAAAATCTCAAATCAAAGAACTCGTAGAGGATTTGAATCGTTTATCTTCTAAAGGAGTACTCACGGTTCCGCATGTAAGTTGCAATAAACTAGTATTTATATAAAACATATACTATCATAAAAATTAAATTAAATGAAAAAATATGTTATTTTGTTTTTATAACCACATTAATTAAAATTATTATTTTTCTGTTTAGAGTCTCGCCATGGTACAAAAATCTATACTGTAAAGGTCAAATCGAGGAAAAATCTTTTCTCTGTATCAGATCAGCTCGAAGATAAATTTTATTATATTTGATTGAGTTTTACTATTATTTGATTGAATTGTGACATTATATTATAATATATAAGAAATAAACTTCTTTTTTATACTATATCTCGCTTTGGACATGAAGCTACAGAGCAAAACTCAATTTACCTGATATTTCGTATCGTCGTCGTCACGTTCTGCGTTTGATCAATGAAACCCTGCGACCATCTTTACAGACCGCTTGTTGCGCGTTCATATTCACGGTCTTTTCATATTTATCTTGCAATCATGGTGAAATTGACAACAGATATCGTCGAAAGGAAATGTTCTCAAATATTAACTAGTAAATCACTCAGTAAAACGATAAAAAAAGATGAATTATGGAAGTTGACTCATTTACATATGAATGACATGTTTATCAGCAGTATTGTAAGTTATATATATCAATTTAATAAATAAATTATATGTAATTCATTTTTAATGTGTACAAAATTTCACATTTTACATAGGGTAACATCGCTATTTATAGAAGCTTAAAAGTCCTCTATCTTCAGAATAATAATATATCGAAAATAAAGAATCTACATTTTGCATGTAATTTGACACATCTGTATCTACAGCATAACGCTATAATGAAAATGGAAAATTTAGAATCTCTACAGAATCTCCAAAAGCTTTATCTAGGACACAATAATATTATTGTAGTTGAAGGATTGCAAAATACAAAGAAATTACAAGAGTTGCATGTCGAGAATCAAAAGATACCACTCGGCGAATCGTTATGCTTCGAGCCACGTAGCGCTTTTACTTTATCTGTAAGTGTCATATAATTTAAATCTCAAAGACTCTTTCATCATATACGGATTAATCGTTGAGATTTGTTTAAATTTTTTCTCTTAGATGTGTGTAAAAGTTCTTAATATTTCCGATAATAAAATGACATCCTTGAGAAATCTAATAGGATTTCAAGAATTACACACGTTAGATGCAAAAAATAATCTCGTCGATAATGTGGACGATGTAACTACGACAATAAGTACATTGCCTTCTTTAAAAGATTTATCTTTACAAGGAAATCCTGTTACATGGTCTTACAGATATAAGGAAAATCTGATTGCTAATAGCGTTTCGCTAGGTAAAGTAAAACATGTAAATCATTCTTTGCCACTTATTATTCATATTTATCACTCAATTATCAGTTTACTTTACGTACATATAGCTAATCTCGACGGAAAAATTGTAACCGACATTTGTCGAAACTTTATGAAAAAATTTAAAATGGAGAAACACAATCGACGTACAAAAAATGCAGCTAAAATCCCATTAGGAGATGATATAACAAGTATGCCAATAATGATTTTTCCGTTTAGATAAGAACGGCAATTACAGACAGAAAATTTATTGTAGGTTCTCTGAACTTGCCACCAGCCTTCAAAAGATCTATTTCAAGAGCAATTTTCCAGCATCCTGGACCACATTTGTCTATAACAATTACCCCTGGATCTCTTTCGGTAGGAAGTCAGCTGCAAGTGTTTCCTCCTTGGAAATTAGGTAAAAAAAAAGAGCAAAGAAGATTATTAATATCTCATTGATGTATTAGTAAAATATTTTTACGTGTAATATTAGCATCTGGCATCAGAAGTACTAAGGATAATCATATAACACCGAGGCCGTTTTGGGGTAACATAAATAAAAGCAAGGAGACTCGTTTATCGCGCTCTCACGTCAATAATAAAGCAATTGCATTACCGCTTATTTAATGTTTTTCATCAATCTTTAAACAATTATTATTATATATATATAATGTATTTAATCATCTTGCTCTAGACTCTGAATCATTATTACAGGACATAAGTTATGATTGTAAAGAACTAAAATTTTTATGTAGTTAGATATAATGTAAAATAAAATAACACATTATATGCAATAAAGACAAAGATTTGAATCACAATATTATTTTTATAGAACTTTCTATCAATAAGGCTACATTTCCATTACTTTCATATGTACTATTTAAGAATATTTTCATAAATAGAATTCAAAACACTGCAATGTACATATTAAATAAAATCATGATAGTTGCAGGTTGCAGGTAAATATCAAATAAATTCGCGTAAATTCGCAATGTTACGCGATACAAGAATTTCAAATGCAACAAACATATAATTAATCTTTATATAAGCTGGGTAATTATTACATATTTTAAATATGCAGTATATTTTCAATAAACTGAACAACAAAAGTGTTAAAGTATAAACTTACAAACTTACACAACTATATTTGTACGCTGCTTGAAGATCTGTACATTATTCGTAAAGCTTATTTCATATGATTATTTATTCATGTAAATGCAGTAAATCAATTTATAAAATTAATAAAGCAATATCTGTACTCTGAAAATCAGAGAAATCTGGGTTATTTTTCTATTTTAATGACTTCGAATTATATTGCTATTACATACATGTGTTCTCCAAGCAGACTTAACATAAAAGTATACTCTTAAAAAACAGGAATAAATAACGAAAATAATACAAATATTTATATGACATACATATATATATGTTAGTCACTATAAGCATGGAATGTTAGATACAATATAAAACATAAACATCTTTTAGCTTATACGATAAAGAAAAAGAAATAAACCGAAAAATGATATGCAGCTTTTAAAATGCTATTAAAATGTTATTCACAGAATCTTGAGACACCTGTTTCGCGATATGTGTATATGTAGAGGAGATGATACAGGTAATCATTTCACTAGCAATCATTTAGGAATTATATAAAATCATAGCATCGTCTTGAGCGTATCTAAAAATATGATCTTATATTATGAAACAGTACGAGATGTAATGAATCAATATATGTATATTTCGTGGCACACAGGCAACTCGCCATTTATCATATATATATAACGTATAGAGAAAGCGACCAGTATTATGAAATTTCTTACGTAAATAGGCTGTGGTCATCCTTTGCTCCTTATAATAAGATACAATGTTACTTTATTTTAAATAAAATCTAAAGAGAAATAGTCGAGAGTGGACTATGTCTTAAATAAAAAAAGAAATACTAAAATCAAGCATTTTATATATATATAAAATAAATATTTTCCGTAATCTGTAATAACAAAACAAAGCATTAGGCAAGAATAAACTATGAGAACAAAACTTCTTCCAAATTCTTAGAGATATTAATAATTTACATTTTTACAAAAATGTAAATGTGTAAGAAACAAGAACCCTTCCCTCGGTTATAAAGTGTATTCGTATTTTTCATTTAAACGAAGCATTTATATAGTAATGTTATAATAATAGATAAAATAAAAAAAATAGAATCTAAATACTATTTATAATTAATAAAAAATAATACATTAAAGAACAAAGGTATAAACAAGCCTGCTGTTAAAATACGTACAATATATTCGTATATTGATCTTTCATTTAAAATAATTTGCGCAAACTAAAATGTAATACAAAATACAAAGCTGCAAAATTAAAAAATGCACCATTCTTTTCAGTGGAAATTTGTGTTAGATTTTATTTATTCAAATCGCAATGTGAATTGTAATGAACGTAACTCACTAAACTAATAAAAAGTTCATGTAAAATTGTAATTTTATAATTACATAAGCTACAGTTAAATTTAGACATATACGCTGACCAATGCACATCATTTGCTCTTGGTATAAAGTTTTATACATACATACATACATATATGAGCTTATTTGTATAATAATCATTATAGTAATTGAAATATAATGAAATCTACACAGTTTCTGTCAATATCTTTCATAATTATTATATAGCTGCAGCATGAAAAATTATACAATACTATTACTAACAGAATTTCTGTATCCTTTCTAAAACATAACATATTAACATTTTTTAGATATACGGAACTATGGCGATTTCAAATATTTCAATTAGCAATATACATATATGTATGTATGTACGTATATATATTAATATGTAACATATATTCTGACTCTGTCACACAATGTTATGTAATAACCGTTTGGAAAGCAATTATCAATTTCACAGATAGTCAAACTATACATATACTTTTTGCCGAGAAGCTTATCTTATTGCATTTAAGCATTACAACAGATAATATGTAGTGTGGAGCTATTTTGCTTAATTATTACTCTTAATCTTACTTTCTATCCATTCATCTTTGAGGAGATTTTTTTAACGAATCGATAAAACTGTTATATATTTGTAACCCATTGCAACATATCTTACTTGCTTCTTTATGCTTACTTGCTTATTACGAATATTATGAATCAGACTATTTTTTTTTACTTACTGTTAACAACTCGTAATATATTATACTCAAAGATGAAAGAGAGAAAGTAACGAGCTTTCGTTAGAGGACAAAGGATTTCGATAAATCGAAGAGAATATACTTTTAATAGACTTGGTTGATTACATATAAATATTTCGACATTAGTATTTCAATTTGGAATATTCTGATATTATTTTACTGCAAAATTTTAAATAATTGTTGCATTGTATTGGTTACTTTGTATGACTGTAATTATTTCTCTTTTTATTGTTATGAAATACTCAATTATCAAAATTTTAAGTTGCAGGGCACCCCGTCTTTTATATATCTATATATGTATATATAATTATCGCCATAACTATGTATAAATAGTTTATCCATTTGTTTACATACATACATAGCTATGTATACATTATATAATATTTATTTATGTTCTCGTGTATATAAATACACCTTAGTTATTTTAATGTGAACACTGTAGTTTATAGTACGAGGTACCATTCTCTCTTTATTAAAAAGATTTCATTAATATTTCATTCCTTTCAACTATCAAACTCGATTTTCAATCGAGTTTAAGCTCGAATCATTGGGCAAGCCGTAATCAGAAATTTTCTCTCTTTGACCCTCTTAAAAGAAAAAGTATAAAGCTTAATATTCCTTGCTTCATTTATAACTTCGTAAAATATTTAAAGACTTATCGACATTTTTATAGCATATTTCAGTCTGGTTCTTTTTATGACGCATTAAACAATGCATTCAATATATAGCATATACTGTAAATACCAATTTGTTTTCCTAGTCTCTAAGATTACGAATCGTTTTTGTTATTTATAGACCAAGAGTGCCCCCTTTTATGTATATATGACGGACAATCCTCTACTAATTACTGCGCCGTTTGCTGCTGTATTTCTATCTTTTCCACTGTCATATCCGGATTCATAGCAGTGGCCTCTTGTATCGCTTCTGCCAAAGCTCGATCGTGATCAATCGGATCACCATCCGATTGTATTGTTATCTTTTGTTCCACTCGTGTCTCAACTACACCATCTTTCTCCGTTTTATACTGTAAGACAAAAAAATATTAAATAAAAAATTATTGTAAACAATATTGATTTGGTTAGCATATAATGTACCAACCGTTATAGTTTCAACAGTACGGGTTTTACTGGATATAGTTTGTGTACTGACTATCTCTCCTGTGGCACTGTAGTTACCATCTTCACTTTCGAGAGCTACTTTTCTTGTTTCAGTTGCCACTACAGGTACCGTTGTTGTCGTCGTCACATTACTATCCGGTTCTCCTGTATAAACGTGCTTCTCAGTTGCGATCACGGCTGGATCTCCCTGGATCAAGATTTAATCACAATTCTTTTACTTAAGAGCTCTTTTAAACATCAATGAAAGATAAAAATAACAAAGAAAGATATAAAATTAATCGATATTAAAAATTAATAAGAAAAATAAGAATAATAGACAGTCCAGAAGATGAATCAATCTCACAAATCGATTTACCGAGATATATTTACATTTATGATATTACATCTGCCTCTTCGATTATATATGTACACCTCCGATAATTACGTATAATTCGCTAAAGTTGCAAAATAGTTTTCTATGTGGATCTTTGCACATCGCACAAAACAATATAAAATACATTTCTTTTAAATATTATGGAATATCAGCAAAAATATCTTAATGCAAATGCACCGGATTGGGTTAGCTGACAAGGCAAAATGCTAAAATTTTTTACGTGTATGAATACCTGTTCCCCGTTGTTCTAAATATGCATTATCTTCCGCTCCGTTTTAGTAGAAGAAAATTTTCGACCGTTACTCAATGGATTACCTGATAATATTGATTGTAGAAAGCTTGTTGGTCATCGTCAAGATCAATCGGTGTACCTGAATCTCCGCTGCTCGAACTCGATGTACTTAGCCTTCGTGAGAACAGCTACGCCATGCAACGTGTTAACCAAGCCGGCAAAATTATTTACAAGAAACAAAAATAAAAAAATAAACAATTCCGCATGAATATGAATAAATGAGGCTAACTGAATTATTGTTAAATTAATATTACAATTATATTTTTAATCCATTTAATAATAATGATATAATGAATGATATTTTGCTGTAAGCATTATTTATGCATGTATAATATAATGAAGTGTTAAGATAATATGACTTTTTCAACTAAAAATCTTTACATAATATATTAATATTTGTATATGTGAAGTGATCTTTTATGCATATGTGCTACATATGCGAAATGATCGTATGTATACAGCACAGTTACATGAAATGATATATATTTAAATGTAAAATAAGTTAGATCAAAATCCAAATAATATCCACGTAACAATTTGCAAAAACGCTTACATGCTTCACCTATTAATTTAAAGCGTATTTTTATTAAAAAGTTACGATTGGCATTACCTGTTCGCCGGAAAGCACATGACTCGTGGTTCGAACCTCTTGTGTTACTACACGTTGTTCCTGTCTCGTAGCACTAGTCGCAGTTGTATGTGCTACAGTTTTTTCCTCTACCTAATGTAAAAAATAAATTATAGCAAATAATAATTTGGCAAAATTAAAGGAACAAAGAATATATGGAATGTATGAATAAGTACATTACAAATATTTTTATTGTACGTAGCACAGGCTTTAAATAAATCTGCATTAATATGCTGCGAAGTGACGCTAATAATGCTCATTACAAACCTGACTTGTCTTCTGATTTTTTTCAAGATCCTCATGCATCGTAGCGGTACGTGTAGTGACAGCTGTCGCTGTCATGTACGGAGTTCTACCATCATCTGGTGCCTCTGCCTAAATACAACTACCATGTAACTAAGATCTCAAGATACATATAACTAATATAAATAGTAATTAGAAAATTTAACGAGAGTGCGAATTAATGAATAAAATATGATCTCTATGCATTGTATCATATTTGACGACACAGAAAGAGTTGTTTGCAAGAGAGAAAGAGAGAGTTTGCCTCTATATAAGATATAAAAAAATATAATTATTCAACAATTCAAATTCTTCAAGAAGAGTACTCGATATGTAACTTCTTTACTAAACATTTATTGCAAAATTTTAAAAAAATTCCAACTATGCATAATCATCCTAAAAAAATCTGTCACTCAATTTCATGCAATATATTTGAATAAATAAAAAAGAGCATTTTGTATTGATTAACAAAAAAAATCATATCATAATTTATAATATAATTTATAAGCATGCAAGGTCTTGTTTGTTCAGTATGATGTCTGATGTTACGTTAAATGTTCGACTATTAAAAGGTTGAATCGTAACGTGTCTAATTTAGTCTTTTATTCTTTCCAAATGTATCACCTTGTTGACGTGAGTAGAGACCATAACTTGGCCTGTACCACCGGGTGTAAGATCCTCGATCTTTTCCTGAATATTCTGTGTCACACCTTCCTGATCCTTGACCACCGATTGCTTGGTTGTTGTTTTCACAATTGTCGGTATCACAGCTGGAACCGCAAGTTTCTTTAATTTCGTCGCAGTGGATTTTGATGCCTCTTGTAAATCCTTCAGAATCGTCTTGCTGTCCACTAACTGGCCGTTGTTTCCATATATCACACCGTCTTTCACGTACGATCCGTCCTCGTCGAAAAGTTCCTGATTGTACGGTTTTCCGAATTTGTCGTAAATCTTGCCGTCTTTAACGAAACCACCATCAGTTCCGAATGGTGCTCGTGCGACCGGTTTTCCATCCTTGTCACATACTAGTCCTCTATGTACCATTGTGATCGTGATAGTCGTAAAATGTTTATCGAGTGGTTTTCCAGTAGGCGCGCAAATTATTCCATCCTTGACGACATTTCCTTCGGCATCGAAGCTCACCTGTTTCACCGGTTTTCCAGTTTTATCTACCACGACACCTTGTATAACTTTCAGACCTTCTGGCCCGAATGCCTCCTGCGTTAGTGGCTGACCATTCGCATCGTAAACCTTGCCGTTTTTGATGAAACTGATTTCCGGTGGTAAATTTTCATGAGAGAGAGGTTTCCCATTGCGTCCATAAATCAAACCATCTTTAATGAAATTACCATCTTGGCCGTAAGCGTTTTGGTTGAGGTATCTTCCCGCGTCATCGTAAATCCTGCCGTTTTTTACTACGCTGCCTTCGCTGTCAAAATTGCCATATCTTAATGGTTTCCCGTCATCACCGCAGACTAAGCCATAACGGACGGATGTAACGGTGATTATGGTCTGTCTTTTGTTCAATGGCTTTCCGTTCGGTCCATACAGTAAACCGTTTTGTATGGAACTGCCGTCGTTGCCGAACGTGCCGTGACTGAGCGGTTTTCTATCCTTTCCATAAACAATACCGTTTTCGATGAAATTACCTTCGGTACCAAACGCGGCGTGATTCAAGGGTTTTCCATCCTTTCCGTATATCCTACCCTCCTCGATGTAGCTGCCACCAGGTAATTCAGATCCCGCGTTCAGTAATTGGCCTCCCCAGCCGTATATAAGGCCATCTCGAATGTAACATCCATCTGGCTTAAACGCACCTTGTTTTAACAATTGTCCATTCTTGTCATAGACCACTCCATCTTGTATGTAACATCCGTCGGGTACCAACGAGGATAGATTTTTCGAATTTCCCTGGTTATCCGCGATCTTTCCATTATTCACCGCTATATTGTCCGGGCCTTTATCATCTTGAGTCAAGGGCTTGCCGTCTCTACCTACGATAATGCCATTCCGAATGGTGTTGCCGTCGGGACCGAACACACCTTGCAACACGGTTCTGCCATCTTTACCGTAAACCAACCCGCCCGCGACATACGAACCATCGGATCCAAACGAATCTCTGCTCAAGGGCTTTCCCGAATAGTCGAATATTACACCATTGACGATAAAACTGTCTTCCGGTAAACCTGCGTTTAAGTTCAGTGGTTTACTGTCGCTACCATAAATAAGACCGTCTTTGATGTAACTACCGTCCGGTTTAAAGAACGAGAACTTTAGTAATTTGCCATCTCTGCTATATATCTTGCCGTCTTTAATAGCCGCACCTTCGGGCACAAACGAATCTTGATTGAGCGGCTTTCCATTCTTCGCGTGAATAATACCTTTCTTTATATAGCTTCCGTTCGAACCGAATAATTCATGTTTTACTGGTTTGCCATCTTTCCCTAGAATCGCACCATCCTTCACTACAAATCCATCAGGGCCGAGAGTAGCATTTGACAATACTGAACCGTCCGCGTTGCGTAATGTACCTTCTTTGATTACAAGATCGTCGGGTTTAAAGAGACCTTGAGATAATGGCTTGTTGTTTCTGTTGTGCACTAAACCATCTTTGATGAAATGACCGTCGGCTATTAATGGAATTTGACTTAGAGGTCTGCCATCCTTTCCATGTATCACACCGTCTTTCACGAAGCTACCGTCGGATTTGTAATACGCGTGCTTAATGGGTTTGCCATCCTTGCCGACTACTTTGCCATCCTTCAAGTGAGCACCGGTCGGTAGCAAGGATCCTTGAGTCAAAAATTTTCCATCTTTCGAGTAAATTACGCCGTCTTTCACGGCAGACCCATCGGAACTGAAAGACTCGTGTTTGATCAGTTTACCGTCTTTCGAATGAATCTTTCCCTCCGCGATGTAATGGCCCTCAGTACCTAACTTGCCTGTATTATGCGGTTTGCCGTCTCGTCCATGTATTAAGCCGTCGCAAACGAACGTGTCATCAGGTATAATCGCGATTTGATTCAAAGGCTTGCCTTCTTCGTTACATACTATACCGGCAACTATGTACTTTCCGTCTGCATTGTACGATCCCTGAGTCATAGGTTTAGATCCCGACGTAAATATGAGACCCTCTTTCACGTACGTTCCATCTGCACCTAATTGACAGTGTTGAACCGGTTTGCCGTTCTTCAGTGATACCTTTCCCTCTTTGACCACTGCGTGATCCGGCCCGAGAAAAGACTGTTTCACCTCTTCACCGTTAGGAGAATAAATAATTCCATTCTTTATCGAATTTCTATCTGTACCCAATATTTCCTGATGGAAAGGTTTGTTATCTTTCCCGGTAATTATGCCATTGCTAACATGAATTCCATGTGGTCCGAAGTCTGCCTTCTTCAGCAGTTTACTGTCTTTTCCACAAATCTTACCATCAATTATTTTGCTACCGTCTGGTCCGAGGTGGCTCTGATCTAGTGGTTTACCTTCTTTGGTATAAATCACACCTCCGATGATTCTCGAACCATCGGGAAGAGGCAGAATGTGATAATCTGGTTTGGATTCCACTGGTGCTGGTGGGATTACTACAGATTGACCGATAGTATCTCCATGTTGACGTTCACTATCAATAAAAGCCGTTGTTTCGTCGTTCTTTTCAATGCCTGCTTTCGCAGCATTCTTTTGCTGTTCTTTAAGGGCAGCAGACTCCACATAATTGAGCCCTGGTGTTTTCAATCCTGGTGCTTGTTTGTCCGCTTCTTTCGTTTTTCTCTTTTCCACAGATTCCGCTACTTTCTTTTCTTCTCCCGGAGCATAGTTAAATGCTAATCCCGTAGCCTTCCGACTAGCTGAAGTAGGCGATTGTTGATCCTGTACACCTGGCGATGCGGGTCGGTCTTCGTACGTAAAACCATGTGGAGTAAATGGCTTTCTTGTAGGCGAAGCTTCCGTTTCTTCGTAATCGTAAGGCTTCGTATAACCAGGAAGTTGAGGAGATTTTGTAGGATCTTGGATTTTATCTGCTTTTTTATCAACTTCTTTTCCCTGTTTTTCCAATGTAGAAAGGTTTGATTCAACATCACTTTTGTCCGTGGATTCATCGAGTTCTTTGTTCTTTTTCTGTTTCTTATCCTTGTCCTTCTTGATAAACAGGAAACCGCCAACAGGACTCTTGGATAATACATAAAATACATGCAGTACAAAATACATGCTATATATGTAATATATGTAATATATATACCATACTTTTGTCACATTTAAATGAAACTAAGAATGTCTACGTATTAATGTAACTTTATTATGTCTGCAAAAATATAAACTAATATTCGTGCAAACTTGAACTATGCGTATGTACGTAATCAATGGAAAAATAACTACACATTCAATGAAACATTCTTTTAACATCATTATTGAAATCTAACAAAATACTTATGGAATTATAATATTTTAAAATAATGGTAATCATAAATGTTATTTATGAAAAGATACTTAAAATAATTTTTTCTAAACCATACATATACTTTATGTAAGATCATAAAAAGCAGCAACACGCGCGCGTACGACACAATATAAAGCTTACCTTAATTTTTTCCTTCTTTTCCTTATCCATTTTTTCAGGGGTTTCTTTATCCTTCTTTTTTAATTCTTTTTTAGACAGTGATTTATCATCAATATTGTCAAGATGAGCATTGTCATTAATCAGATCAGTATTATTCAGATCATTGTGATTTTCCTTTTCGTTTTCGTTCTGTTTATCCTTCTTCTTCTTTGATAGACCACCGGGCGGTAGGACAGCGATTCCTCCGACCGGTTTCTACAAGTAAATTTACCCAATCACACGTCGCTTCATGCAACAAGCATAAAGCTGCTACACTGCTAAAATAATACTAAAAACACGAAAACTACCATGTTTCAAGATACAATGCATGCTTTATGGATTACGGTCTGCGCTCTCAAAATATGTATGTTATAATTATCATTATTTATTGTGTTAAATCTGTTTTTGTTAATAATATAACACTAAACTTTTGCTTAATCTAACACAATTTATAATGCTACACATTTAAACGGTATTCTTATTAAATATAATAACAATCAGTCGCCATAAACTAGTTTCATATTTATGCCTAAGTCTCATTGAAATTCTCGACTTACAATAATAAAAAAAAAAAAAATTCTCTAAGAGTCTTATTATCCACATGCTCACATTGCTAATATTGCTCAATGCTTAAATAGGTAACTAACATCCCACATTGAGGCGATGGCCGTATAAGTTTTACAAGAAATATAATTAAGAAAAAAAATGTAGCAACATGCATTGGAAGAAACAAAACACCAAGTGGTCACATACAAAAAACAGCATTGAAAAATATATAGAATTAATTAAGGCAGAAGTGCTCCAGATAAAATTCTATACCTTTCTCCCACGATCTGCGTCATATTCCCCTTCCAGGCTACTGGTACTGCTAGCTGATGTTGTTCCGGCACTTGTTTTTCGTGTGAGCTATCGGTGTTAGTTATGTGTCAGTTAATAATAGGGACATCGACACTCCAAAGAAAAAAAAATTTTTTTTTAACTTGGGGACTTCCTGGCGTATCTCTATGAAATTTTTACTAATGTATCGAATCCAATTTTATTTTTTTATATGTCAAAAATACGTGATGTAATAACTCTATATGTGTTGTATAATATAAATTGCCATGCTTTTGTTGCAACATTGGATCCGAATCTGTGTACAGTGTGCGTTGAAATTTATTGCGTAGGTAAGTCAATAAATATATTGCGCAAATCGATACAGATTTATCAATACAAGATTAATTAACATTATAAACTTGTGAAAAGTATAAATTTACTCTACTGACTCACCCACGCATTGATGGAGAACGTGAGCCAATTGGTGTTCCGCGACTTCTCTGATAGAAATTTTTGCAAAAATGTTATATGCATATATTTTATTGCATTTTTAATTCGTCGCGAAAATTATATTATATCGCGCAAATCTTCATCATAAATCATCATTGTATTTTTTTTGTAATTAAAAGATTAGTTTGAAAGCGTAGACCGCAGACGGGAGTTAAAAGTTATGACATACATCGTTCATAAATTTTGCTGTCAGTCAAAAATCGGTTTCACGTTCGCATGACGAGAATTCATGCATACTCTAACATTCTAGCAGGTTATTTTAAATACAAAAGAAATGGTGTCTAACAAACGCATGAACGTTATTACCTTCTCTTTTTGCTTCTTGATTGGACTAGGCCGTCGGTCTATATGTTCTATATCATCAGGAAGCATTTCAGGCTCGTAGCTCATAGTATGCCGTTTGCTTGGTTCGGAACCGTATGTTTCAACTGGTTTAGGCCCACCTAATGCTGTACAAGGCAGTCACACTACTTCACATCTTAGTATAACACAGATTTAAAAATGTAATTATAAAAAGGCACTTGTGGTTTATAGCGGATATTTTAAAAATCTTTTGCAGAGAGTGAAATAGTGTTTACAATAAGTCGATAAAAAAAACCATTCTAACAATAAAACTCATGCTTGCGCAAGCTTGCTGTGTCCTAATGAAAAATTTTCAAATCAGACATAGTTCTGAATAAATGTATGATGTTATTAATCGTAGCAATTTAAATCTCCACTAAACCAACATTATTATGTCACACATTCATATTTTAGAATATCATTCACAAATGACAAAAAATCTTATTTACCATCCATGCTTCTGGATGTGAGTCGTCGGCCACTCAAAGATCTCTCAAATTGTGGAGGTTGCCTATCGATAGGAGTCTTTTTCGTTTCATAGTGAGTTCTTCCAGAATATCGAAAACGAGACCCTAGATGCGGAATTAATCCCACTTTCTTTACAGGCTCCGGACTCATAAGTCTGTAAAAAAAGAATTTCGCACGCGCGCGCATTTTATTAAGATGTATCGCAAATAAAAAAAAAGTTACGAATTATAATTATTATTTACCTGAAGAAAGTATGATGCTCAACGCACACTTTCCATAACTTTTTCGCTGCTCTGTGATTCGCTAATTTGAATCCGATTGTAGATTCAAACTGTTCGAAATCGCCGGGTCTGATTTTAATGTAGAAATTATGCCTCTTGTAAGATATTTTCAATATCTTTGGCCAGGCAAACCTATTAATTCTTAAACGGTCCCTATAAACAAGAAGGCCCGAAGCGCATACACCTAACATTATATCAACGCCTTCCGAGTCTTTCGCGGGGTGAAGATCTACGCCATACATAGCTAATTTTTTCGCATTTTCGAGATAATGTAATTCTGCTTCGGCGGGTGTTTGGCCTCTAAAAGATGACGAAAAAAATCGATGTTGTTACTTGATTAAACAATCGATACATTTTTCTTTTCTTCATCATAAAAATCAAAAGAGTAAAATCGTTTGCGTAAAAACAAAACTAACTTATGCGTTTTATGCAGATCCATTACTTTCTCGATTAATTCGGGCGTTTGGTTAGGAGCAAATTTAAAATCTTTCAAATATGTCCTTCCATGTTCCTCAGGATCATAATCTCCAACTTCTGATTGAACGAGATAGGAGCCCAGGAGAGCGTGTGTCACAAAGGAACAAAGTAAACGCCCTGTAATAATATCGTTTCTGATCTGTAGGCATAATTGATAACGCGTGATATCTTCGTGCAATTGAGCTGGATCCGGTGGGTAGAATTTTACTTCGAAATTAAACTTCCATGGTTCAGCTGAAAACATACGTTAATTTTAGAAAACATTTCTC
>NW_020225959.1:0-103293 GCF_003070985.1 Temnothorax curvispinosus
GTTCGACACTACTGTACCGATACTACTATGTCACCTCATTAATTGGCGAATGCACGCAGACACACTCCTCGCATAAAAATAACATACAAACGTAATCTGAGATATTGACATTATAATTTAGTGCCTCTTTGTTAAAATTATGGAAGGTTACTAAAGTAATAACGAAAAAGAATTATTACATGTTCATCATAAAGTCGCGAAATTCTTTTACAACAGAATACCCCACTTGCACAAATTTGCAGTGAATACATTAATACGCTCGTTACCAAAATCGACTTATCAAGTACAAGTATAAACGAAGCAAAATGAAACTTTGAATAATAATAGTTATGGTAAAATGAATAATAGTTATGGCAAAATGAAACTTTGAATAATAATAATGTGGTATACGGGTGAGACGCCGCACCGCTGTGACTTAGGTCCAGTATTTTTTAGGTAGAGATCCTAGAAATATAATCTCCGATGCCCTTTTTCCAGTAATTCTGCTTCTTTTTGCGCTAATAATATCTCCAGCAGCACTAAATAAGCGTTCAGATGGGACAGACGTTCCCACAATCACGAAATATTTCATGGCTATTTCGTACACCTTTGGATAAATATCCTTCAGTTTATACCAAACTTTTAGTGGATCCTCGCTTCTGTTGACGACATTAGCATTAAGGAACTGTCGAAGTTCGACTGGTACGCCACCAGGCTCGTCGCAGTTTGTTGATGAAGATGCTATCAATTCATCGTGAACGTTCCACAAATCTTTTGTTTTCTCAATAGTATTTGATATATTATCTACGACAGCAGTAGATTGACTCCCTCTCTGATTTTCTTTCATCAATTGACATATCTTACTCATTGCTGTAGAAACAGCTAATGGACTGCGGAAGTGCAGTTTCTTGCTCGATTTGCCAATCCAAGTCGCTAGATTTGGCATCATATGGTGCAAAGCTAAATCGATCGAGGTTCTCCGCCGGAGAGCGTAGCCGTTGTTAACGGTTCCTCACGTACTCATACGAGACCTCGCTGTTTCGACTGATGCTTTAGGACCTGTAGAAGAG
Organism: Temnothorax curvispinosus; assembly: GCF_003070985.1. Lineage (NCBI taxonomy): Eukaryota > Metazoa > Arthropoda > Insecta > Hymenoptera > Formicidae > Temnothorax > Temnothorax curvispinosus. Next base: position 1,050 of record NW_020225959.1, read on the forward strand.
CAGTAAACCGTAGAATAGCTGGGTAAATCTAAGGTACAAACACTACAAACAGGTAATAGAATAAAGCATTAACAGAGAATTTACACGCTGCACATAGTACTTACGGATTGTCCTCGTCGTTGTCGTTCGTCTTCGTCGACCTCTGGTTTCACCGCCGTGATCGACACAATGAAACGAGCGAATCGTCGCCGAGTTTCTATTAATAATAAAACAATACGACCGGGAACTCTTGTAATGGCGGAATTATTCGCTGCATTCGCTTCAAATCGAGCTCCAAGTCGCTCGCAATCGGCGATACACACCAAATTGTTTAATATAAAGACGTAATTAGAACTTTCGAAGTAAAATGGGCTGCACGTGCACACGGAATGCGCAACTGAACACGGTAACGGTTACCGCGCGGCGACAGTTGGCGAACTTTGATTGGCTACCGCGTCGCTTCTTGCCGCGCGCAAGCGTGTTGCGTCCCATGTGTAGGAGCCAATAGGCTCCCTGAAAATAATCGATTAAATCGATTATCAAGAAAAAAGAATCGATTCGCAAATAATCGACCGTCTGAATAATCGATTAATAATCACGATTAATTCATGAAAAAGAATCGATTCTCAAATAATCGAATCAGAATCGCGCATCACTATTTCTCGCGAGGCGAGAGATGGAGAAGAATTCGTTCGCGTCGTCCTCGAATTATTTCGACAGACTGCGGTGCAAGACGCGCGAGATCGACGGAGGCATCGAGAGGCTCGCCGAGACCTGGAAGACGCCGCATCTCCTCATCGGCGGCTATGCGGAGCGCACGGCCGAGACCAATGCCTGCCTGGAGGAGTTGTGGGAATCTATCCGGAGTACCGGCGTGAGTACCTGATCCCAGAGATCGCGTTAACGAAACTTCAACAGTTTTTTTACGTGAGATAAAAATATCATAAACCAATGCGACAGATTACTTTGACCGTGATCTTTTTATTTTTCCTGAAAAAGTATTATTAATTGACATTGGTCCTAGGAGGCCTTCACGTGCTTTTCTCTCATTAAAATTGCATGCATTTAAAAATTATATTGCTTTATGTATGTATATTGATTTGTATATTTCTCTTAAAGTAATAAATTACATTTTAATTTTGTCTTAATTAAATCCAGGATCTTAACTTTGAATCTGAGAAATAACTGAAAAGATTAACCAAAACCAAAAAGAAGTAAATTATTGTTAATAATTTCATCGAGTCAATCTAATAAATATTAAAACACATTATATTATTTTATTATTTTCTCTTATAATCACTATATAAAATATAAGATTTGATTAATCAATCTAGTAAAAAAACATTACATTTTTATAATTAAATCCTTGGGTCCTAATAAAAATTTTTTTATTTAGACCGCAATTGATATTTAAGGATAAAAAGAGTTGCTCTTTCCAAAAATCTAATCGCTGATGGGATGGAATATCTGGAAAAGAAAGATATGAAGGTTGGAAATAGAGGCGAAAAGAAAAGTGTTTTGCCTTTTTTACTGATAAATAATCAACTAATAAATGATTTCACTTAGCTTTTTGAGTAGAATTTATGTTATGGATCATTCAAACAATAATTATATCAATTTTTTATACTCAAACAGGTAGATGGAATTATTTATTAATTGAATACTTGTCAGTGAAAAGGCAGGGGTCACTTACTTTTTTTACTTCCACTTTCAGCCTTTATATCTCTTTTTCAGATATCCTACTCCATTGCCGATTAGATTTTTAGAAAGAACAACTCTTTTCACTTCTAAATACCAATTGTAGTTTAAAAATTTGCATTAGGACCCGAGTTACAATGATCTAAAAGAGAAAAGTTTATGGGGACCTCCTAGAATAATTTCTTTAATAATAGGTTAGGGAAATGATCATTTATCTAATTATAATTTCATTTGAGAGCATTACAAATTGTCATATTTCTGTTATCAAACGTTAATATCGTTGTATTGTAGGACATTATTATTATTATTTATGCTTGGAATCATGTATAAAATAAGATATCATTAGAAGTAGTGTATTTTTTACTATAAAGAAAATTCTGAAGTGAGTATTTGATTATATATTGTGCAATTAATCATTAATAGAATGCGGCAGAGAAACTTAAGTCGAAATTGGAGCCATCGTTGGACGAGACAGATCAGTTGTTGAAGGAGTCACAAGCAATGTACGAAGACTTGAAGGGGCAGTGCGACAATTTAGACATTGTTCTAGCGGAATATGGCTATCATTATGAAGAGAGTAACGGCGGTTCAGAAAATCAGTCACGGTACGGTATCATCGCTTATGTGTCTAATCAATTGATAGAATAAGTTTTCGATCCCTGAGAGAGAGATTGTTACTGTGCATTTGCAATTTTACCAAACATACTACAAAGACATAGTTGCTGTGATGTTTTCTTCTCTTTTAGAAACGTTAGTCAGGATTGTGCAAATGACAATCTTTTGACTACTGAAGAGATGCCCGACATGGAAGTCGAGTTTACGCCGGACTTGACGTGGAAATGCAAGGCTAAATCCAGAGAATCAGACAGTTTGAATGGGAGTCAGAGGAATCCGATCAAGGGTATCGCGACGCCTGTAATCAAAAGTCTAAAGTCAGTTCTACAGTCAGAGATTCTTAATAGGAAAGGATCACTTTTAAGCAACACATCTGTGCAAGAATCAAATTACTCGAAACAAAATACAAAAGTATTGAGAAGATAATCTTGATACCGTAAAGTTCTTAAGATTAGACGGTACTACTTCAACCTTTGTACGATCGAAGATTACCGAACAATTTACGCGAACCGATAACAGCAGTAAGTTTTGCAAAAATCAAGGAACACAATTGTGTCTCTTGCACTTATAGTATATGCCATGAATAAAAACTAATATATCACTGAAAAATAATGTTTTCAAAACTTGATACACTTTCTGCTTTTCCAATTTCTCAGCGACATAAAAAAGGAAAGATGTGCCTGTCTAGATAAACGATAAAAATAATGATTAGAAAATAAATATAAAGTAATTTATAATTTATTTTAATCTTTCTTGAACTATAAATGCATTGTGTTTATACATCGTTAGTGGCTGCATTCCGATATTCACTGCCAGTACTGAAATTAGTATACATGATGTAAACTATAGATTTTTAGTACTGACAGTGAATATCAGAACGCAGCCAATATATGAAGCTGAGTTACTTTAAGGTTACATTACAATTTTACTACTGTTACGATGTAATAGAGTTAGAATTGAAATTAAAATAGAAGAAATTAGTTATTACGGATTTTTATACATATTTTTTGTAACAAAGAATTTTGTAATTAAGAAGTTTTATAATAAAAAAGCATACAAAAAAAATTGAATCGATTTTTACTGTGCTGTAAACAATCCTGGCATGATGGATGATGGAAGTGGAAGCAATCTTAACCAAACCGACTCAGCCTAACCTTAAAAGTGCGAAACTATTGTTGAGGAGTTGTCAAGAATGACGCGTTAAATTCTCGTTATTGCAATATAAATTTTGACAATATAAATCCAAATTGCTGATTTTCTGTCCAAGTTGGAGCAATAGATAACATATTTTATAATGAGTGAGATAAATATTATTAAGATGTTTTTTAAATGTGTATCTATTTGTTCCATATATTTATATACACATGTTTACAGGAAATAAGAATCAACTTTGTCAGCACAAAGACGTCTTTGAACGAATGAATTATTTATATCAGGTACGAATAATTATGAAATTTGTCATCCTTCAATAAGTGATTTTTACTTACCTTATTACAATGTCCAGATAGCATGCTGATGTTATTTATCGTCGTTTTGACGACAAATGACATCAGCTTGCTACCTGCGTAGTTTTTATCTGATGAAATACGAGATACTTTTGACGCTATTGTCATTTAATATTGCTTTGCAGGCTAGTCATCTAATGGCGTTAAAGAATCGAGTTGCGGCGTCTTACTTTGGCAATAATATGGTAGCTTGTGCCAAGAAGGCAGTATTACGCATGTAAGTTTCTAAATGACTCATCAATCTTTTTGAGAAAAAAAAAGTATTATTTATGGAAATTGTATTCATGATTTGTTATCTTAGGGAACCAAATTTGAAAAGAACTCTCTGTAAATGCTGTCAAAGTCCACTTATACCTGGAGAGACAGCCAGAGTTAGATTAGTATCAAAGCCTGTAAAGAGCATCAAATGGACGTGTTTAACTTGCATGAATACAAAGAGATATCCTACGAAAAAAGGATACAAAATATGGCTCGATCAGCCTGAATCAGTGGTCGAGATGTTAGATTTTACACCAAAATCAAAGAATAAGAACAAACAGAAACCTGGCTCTGGAGACACTCCTGAGAAAGTAAAAGAACAAACTAAAAATCACCCTACAAGTTGATCCATTTTGTAAACGTCAATATACAAGCAGAGAAAGCCAATCAAGCTCAAAGCAGATCCACTTTATAGACTAGTCCAAGATCTGGTGTACGAATATTTTTTATTAATGACTTACATAAAATATGTTACAATATTACAATAAATTTGTAATTAATAAAACAGATACTTTTGCTAACTGGAATATTCATAACCATCTAGTAATATCATGATACCGATAATAGTTTTACATTAAATGTTCTTAGAAATAACTCGATCGTAAGTTAAGTTACTGCTGTTCTCGAGTAGTTGCGATACGTTTTTATTTTATTTTTTTTACGGAAAGTGGCATCCGCAGGGAATTCCCGAAGGTCACGATCTTTGTGTTCTCAGCCGAGGACGGTTTGTGAAGTCGCTATTAAAGTGTAAAGTCGACACGGTTTTTTCGAAGGCAAGATTATTTCGCCGCAATGACACTGGAATTCGCTGCGAGCGTCATTATACTTCATCTAACTATGATATGACTATGTCCGCCCACCGCCAGCGACTCGTGCAAAATCATTACGAGTTTAAATGTTAAATCATCACACTCATGCTCGGGCGCAATCAAATCACAGTTCAATCGGAAAGAAGAGAAAAATATCAGTCATTTAAATGTACTACCTTAAATAAATATACGCTAGTACGAAATTAACGGTATTTAACTTAAAAACTATACGCGCTATCTCTCGATTATAAACGTTGTCCTGTTGTGCGTGTAGTAACAATGGCGCAATTGTTTGTTCACCGACCGAATACAACAACCGCATCCGTGTAGATGCCGAAAACGTGGCAGTGATCGTTGTAGAACATCCGTACGAGATGCCGTTCGTGTTTCGAACGCACGCGTACGTACCCTTGGAAACGCATAAATACTAAACTAACGAGGAAAAATAATACGAAAACTGGGCTGGACGGAATCTACACATTCACTTATATACATATATCTGTCGTGCCAAGCTTCGGTCGTGTAGAGTTATCTCACAGTATTCTATTTTATCTAGCTTATATTCTTCTCTCTTTCTCTTCTTTTGCCTTTTTTTTGATTCTCCTAAAAAGTAGACTCTAACGATAAAGTCAGACGGGACCCCAGGTTGGCAACGCACACATATATACATGCACACACCAGCTACAGGGATTAATTACTCCAGTAATATTGACTGTGTCGTTCGTCGTCACTCTTCATCATGAGTCCTTTCGCAAGCTCTCGTGGAAGAGTCTGAACTGAAAAAATGGCAAATGGTTACGCAAGTGAGAAAGAGGGCGGATCTCGCGAATGTCGTGTCTCGTGTTTGTGTGTCGTGTCGTGTCGCTCTTCTCGTACACGCGTCTACTCGCAGGACAAACCCGACCAATATCTAACTCGGTTATTGTCAAAGAGGTGTGTGCATGCGAGTCGCCCGAAGTACGCTCCGAAGAGGCGCGTGCAATGAAAAAGAGCCGCGGACAAAGAGGTACAACGTACGGCGACGGAGCTTATTTTAGAGATAGAAAGGGGAAGGAGAGGATGGGCTGAGCGCGCCCGCGTATCAGAGCTGATTTATATTAGCCCTGAAACGAACTGGGGCTGGCCGTCGCGGTCGACTGTCAATTGCGGCATCACGTTCGGGGAAGGCTGGAATGTTGATCCTTGAAAACCCATTGCCGATTCGTATAACTGAAACGTAAAATGAAAAAAATTCATATCCACTAAGTGTGACACTTTTTTTTATATGTATTTGTTCTTGAAACAAAAAGACACACGGAATTAAAGCAGATATTCTATATATCTGTATATAATGTATATATTCTTTTCGTTACTTCTAAGTCGTGTGTCTGTCATTGATCGTTGTAATTTTCATTCATGTTACGGCTAAAACTATGATCTCAGAAAGAGAATCACCAATCAGAATCTATCGGTGTAAAACGAGGCCTGACGGTCTGTAATGCTCATTAGCTTCATTCGACTAATCGACTTACATTGTGATTTCCTGGAAGTGTCGTATAATCCGGCGTGGTCGGACGATGCCTGTTCGTAGGCAATGGATGCTGGATGGTTGCGTAAGTGTTATCTTGGGACGTGTCACCCATGCCGACGCTTACGCCACTGCCGCGTCTCTCGCCGACGAGACCACCCTCGGGCTCGCTGAACACTTGCATCGTTAACTCCTGCTCCTCGTAGAGCTTCAATTTCCTACAATCGAGAAAAATACCTCGTCATATATCTTCGCGTGAGACCAATGCGTATGAAGAAACGAGACTTACTGTTCGATCCACAGGGGATTCTCCGTCGTGTTCAATTCGTCGATGATCTGTTTCTTAATTAGGCCGTCCTTCTTACGTATATCATTTGGCACAGTTATTACCCTGAAACATCATTGACCTACATGTATTGGATGTATAAGTGAGAGTACATTTGGAGCCTTGTTATTCTTACCAATGGCGTAAACAACAACAAACTACTGTAACAGTGACAGCGCCTACGAGTAAGACAACTAAGAGAGCTATTAAAGCAGCGAGTGCAGGGTCGAACGGTTCCTCTTGAACTCCAGCATATGCGGGCTGAAATAATCATAAATTACATATTTATGCAGTTTTCAATTATAAATAAGTAAACATATTTGTACAATCGCGATAATACTCAGATACTCACCACGACATTCTCTATGGCAAATCCGGCATAGTAGTGCTTTAAGAAATCGTATTTTGCATCAATAACTTTGAGCACGTGAGGTATCGGCGCGATGGTTTGAGTTTTCGGTTCGACGACGTGCAAATACATATCGCACCTAAAAAATAATTTTATATAAATTGTATGTGATATATGAATATTACGACAGAACAGATTGGGAAAGAATCATATATCCGTGTGCAATTACCATTCTCTGCGAATATGTCCAGAAGCGTCAACGTGATATCTGATATCATCCACTACGACTCTGCTTTGCGTGGCGTTGGATAACTGCGAAACAATTTCGTCGCGCACGCTGTTCACGTCCTCCGGAGACCGGGACAATATGACACGTATTAGCTGAGATGGTTCAAACACCCAGACCTTAAGAAAAGATAAAAATTAATTAAAATGACGAAATAAAGACAGATATTTGACGCGGCAATTGTGTCATGCGAAAAATCTTACAATTCAATATGTTAATTATTAATAATGTTATGTGTTAATATTAATGACTAATACTAATATCAAAGAGAAGACTGAGAGAGCGGCCACACCGGCGATCTAGTGCAATAGGATGCATCAGTTTGCAGAATGGACGATGATACAGGCAACAGACACAGCATTTCTGTTACGTTGGAAATTTTCAGCATTTCTGATTTCCGTTTCCTATTTCTAATGAGGGCCTTTACAACCACAATTTCAGAACTCACTAGAATTGCCGGCGTGGCCACTCTCAGTCTTCTCTCTGCTAATATCAAGTATTAAATTATAATGACAACTGTAAGAAGCTTACATGAACTCTGGTCATCGCATATCTTTCTGGAATGGCCGTCTCCTTGGCGATGACTTCAACGATAAACCTATCTTGATTATACTCTGCCATATATCCGCTCGTAACGAGTTTGCCGTCCTGCGTGACGTTGAATGGGCTTGGCACTATTGAGCCGCTCGGCTTTTCTGAGCCGTATTTGTAAAGATTCGCGCTAGCGACGTAGTAATGAAGAGTACCGTTGTCACCGACATCTAAGTCGGACGCGGTTACTTTGGTCACAAAATCGTTTATATTCGCCATGGAATTTACGCCGGCATAATAATCGTTGCGCTCAAAGATCGGCGGATTATCGTTCTCGTCTAGTACAATTATTGTTACGTTCACGTGGCCATGCTCCGGATTGTGAGTTAACGGCCGGCTGGCTTGCGTGGGATTGATATAAAGATCGGGATCGTTGGACGCGAGAATAGAGAGAATGTATTTGTCTCTTGTCTCGCGATCAAACGATTTATTCGCATAGATACTTCCGTCAGATTTATCCATGTAAAAGGCGTATCCTTCGTTTCCTAAAGGAGCGAGCAATACACGTGAGATACTTGAACCTTCAATTGCGAAAATATATAATATATTGAAAATTAAAATATCGTAAAAAGACTAATCTTTCTATCAATTTTTTATCAAAAAGTAACTGTCAAGAAATTATGAGAAGTATAATTAAAAGAAAAGTGTAATATATTTACCTGCTTCTATGTAATAGTAAACTTTGGCATGTCTGCCCTCGTCTTTATCTTCCGCTGTAACTTTGCCAATGAAGTAACCCTTCGGTCGATTCTCAGACACGTGAAAATTATACTCCTCGTAAAATTGCGGCACGTTATCATTTGTATCGACTAACTGAACAGTTAATAGACGCAGGGTCTCATACGCCGTAGGACTGCCATGATCGGCCGCTACAAGAACAAGCTGAAAGAAAATGTACATACAGAATTATAGTCGTCTCGTTAGAAAATAATTTAACATATTACTTACTTCAAATTTGCTTTTGATCTCGCGGTCGAGGATAATTTTCGATCGAAGTTCTCCGGTCTCTTGGTCTATAGAAAATTCCTCGGTTTCCTGAACGTTCCTATTGCCGACTTTTAAGTGATAGCTAACACGACCATTTTCGCCGGGATCTCTGTCGATTGCTTTTACAGTTAATATTAGATAATTCGGCACACCTGCATTCTGAAAATTAACCGCCTATTAATATATTTCGTATAATAAATTCATATTTCATATACTTTAATTTTGACTTAACTATAAAATCTATATGCTCTTTTTCTATTTTCGATGTAAACAGGAAACATTCTTATATGTACATACCTCTGGCACTTCCACGGTCGCGTTTGTCAGTTCCGGCATCACAAACTGCGGTTTATGCTGATTCACAGGCGTGACTCTTATATCGACGTAACATCTGTCCGAATGTGGACCATTTCCGGCGCCGTCGCGTGCTTCGACCTCGATCCTATAAGAACCGGCTCTGCCGAGGAGGGCGGCCGCGGGATACAGGATGCCCGTTTCGCGGTTTAACGAAAACGATTCATTCTCGTTTCCGTTAATGATTGTGTACCACACTTCACCGTTTGTTCCTTCATCTTGATCTACCGCTCGTACCTTAAAAACATCATAATTTGTTAATTTTATCATAAGCCTTAAAAAATTAGTTAATTTTAAATAATAAAAACGAAGAATATTGCAAATTAAACATTGAAGATTAAAAAGTATGATTTCTATCGATATTTTCTCTAAGAAAGGTTGACTTCAAGTTTTATATATATTTTTTCGGACATTTTCCATATTAGAGAAGCTTAATTATATAGCCTCGTATATAATTTAATGAAAAAATTCCATGTCTATTTGTGATAATAGTTATTACTTTCGGATTGTTCAACGTGATTTTAGCAATACCTGCAAGATGGGTGCCGGCGGATTAACGGACAAATTCTCCGCAACGGAAGCTCTGTAGCTGTGTTGTGAGAATATCGGTCTGTTATCATTCTCATCAATTAATTTGACAACCACCGGTACGGTAGTGCTTCGACGCGAATTTACATGGGCGCCGTCACTGGCCATCACCGTTATAGTGATTTCCGGTGTCACTTCTCTATCGAGAACCGTAGCACCGCCCACAGTGATCTCTCCGGTTTCATGCCCTAAAAATTGCATAAGATTGTATGAATGTTGAAAAATTAAACGCCATATATATCATTGTATATTGCTATATAACACTGTATAAAAATATTTACAAAACTAAAAAAATATTTAATTTTCTTAGTTTTATTTTTTACTAATACAATGCAATCGATGTTTGCTAGCTTACCGATGTTAAAGTCAGCAGCATGTTCGCCAATCAGGCTGTAGCTGACATCGCCGAAAGGTCCCTCATCGCCGTCCGTAGCTTTCACAACGGTAACGCGAGTGCCAGGTGGAGAATTCTCTTTCACCGATGCATTGTACATGTCCTTCTCGAACTTCGGATCCTGATCATTCACGTTGATCACGGTAACGGTAACTTTCGCAGTCGCGGAAAGTTGCGGCACTCCGGAGTCGTAAGCGACCACTGTGAATTCCAATTGCTTTGTTTCTTCGTAATCGATCACCTGACTGGTTCTTACGATTCCTGTGAACAAAGGCATCACATTCGAAACAGACGCACTCTTCCCAGTAAAAAAAAAAAAAACAGATCTGGTGTCTCGCATTCATTAGGATAAGCATCCAATTTATTATCAATTATTTCTATTAAGTATTTCGTGATTTGTTTATTTCTTGATGCAAAGAGTAAGTAATAATATAGATCAATAAATTAGAAGCTATTAAAATATTCTCTATTTACAAAGAAATTATTTTAAGATTCCTTTAAATACATCACGTATAGTAAAGTGCTGCTTTAGCGAGCAAATTGATTTTCGGCAGTGACTTTCGGAACATGCTTACGTGAAACTGACATGGGGATTCGCGATGAGCAACTTACCGGTAATATTATCAATATTGAAGTAAGGGCTCGGCGGATCGATGGCGTAACCCGCTATGTTACTATCAGCGTCTGTTGCCGTGAAAGCACCCACGACAGCGCCAGTGGGTTGCTCCTCTTGCATCTCTATCAGATACCGTGAATTTTCTCGGGTCCACGGCTTCAGAAATTCCGGCGCCATGTGGTTCACGTCGATGATAGTGACTACCAGCTTGCCTATTGAAGATTGCGATGTATGTCAAGAATGACAAAGAATATTTCGTATCATCTTTTTGAAAAATGTATTATTTACCTCGTCCCTGTTGCAATGTGGGTGCCGTGGTGTCGCTTACGACGATCGTAACGCTTACCGTCGCCGCTATATCACGATCCAAGGCCCGAACAACGGAAACCTGTCCGGTAGCGCGGTCGACCGCGAAGAAATCCTACAAGAGCGAAGAAACGTGATAAAAAGATACAGATAAGCTATGTGTACGAAGATAAGAAAATATTTTAAAAATAATAATATAGTACATTATATATATAAATCATATATATATATATATATATATATATATATATATAAATTATCATATATTTTATATTTTTATTATATATTATATATTATATCTTCTATAAAATACACAATTAATCAAATGACGAATTTACGCAAAAAATTCGATTTTCACGAGAAGATATACAGATATACAGTATGTATTTACTACACGTCTAAAAGTAATTTCTTTATTTCTACACGAATTTATGTGGATCTAAAGGCTTTCAAACGAGAGTTAAAACGAAAATGTTTCTCGTACTTTAAAAGATTTGCTGTCGTTGACGCGCTGGCCATTTCTGTCAATAGCGGTGATTGGCTCGGAAATGGCGAAGTTCAAAGCTTCGAGATTCGTGCTGTCCGGATCGGTGGCTTTCAATGTTGCGAAAACGGTACCGATTGGCGTGTCCTCCGTAACTTCGGCCCGCTGCGTTTCGGGCGTAAAATACGGGGCCTTGTCATTGCTGTTCTCCACTTCGATCATCAGTGTCGTCGTTCCGGTCAGGCTCGGAGTTCCTGGAATGAAATACGAGGGGTCGTGGAAATGAGCGTGGAGTCACTTGCAACAATTTTAGCGATTAATTGACGTTAAATTGCTCTTCGCAAAATAAAAAATTTAGTTCCTTCGTGCAGAGTAAGCATTGACACGAATTTTACCATTGTTTAATTTCTCCAATCGTTCGTGATGATAATGTTACCTTTGTCAAACGCTATCACTTCTACGTGATACGTGTTCTTCTCGTCGTAGTCCAATTTTCGAGACACCGTGACCACTCCGGTGGTCTCGTTAATAGCAAAGTCATCGAAAGCTCCTTTCTGTATTCTATAGACTAGCTCGGCATTGACTCCGCTGTCGGCGTCCGTCGCGGTCACTTCCTCCACTACAGTTCCTGAAAAGTCGAATGCGGTCAACTACTAACTTAAACACGATTAGTTCACGGAAAATGGTAATGAAATGGCCTCGCGGCCGACGGCAAGAAACGCAAGTCCTCCTAGCGGATGGGCATCGTTCAGGGCAGATATCCCATATCCGACGACCTTGATTACACCCGCGAGAGATTGCTCGTAATTGCGCAATCGAGGACACGCACGATCGTCGTTAAGCGTAATCCAGATACTTACCGATCGGAGATATCTCCGCGATGCTGGCCGTGTATATGTCGTGCGGGAACACGGGCGCGTTATTGTTAACGTCGCGCACGGTGATGTTGACGAGCGCGGAATCGACGAATATGCCGTCGCTCGCCTGTATCGTCAGAGCGATCCAGTCGTGGGTGGCGTTGGTCATGTCGACCGGGCTCTTGATGGTGATCTCGCCAGTGTCCGAATCGACGGCGAACAAGCCGAGCTCGTTACCGCCCACCAGAGCGTACGTGATCTTGGACGTCTTGTCCTTATCGCGCGCTTGCACCTTCAGCTCGGGCTCGAATTTCTCGGCGCCCTCGTCCACCACCGCGCGATACTTGTCCTGTAGGAAGCGTGGCGGACTGTCGTTCGCGTCTACCAGGCTGATGCGCAACGAAACGCTCGTTGTCTGTCCTTCCCCATTGTCGTCCGTTGCCTAAAAAAAGAATGTCACGTATTTATAGAATTTTTGCTGATTTACGCCAGTAAAAATAACTCAATTTATTTAAAAAAATGCATGGAGAACGCGAAATCCATTTTAGATAATATAAATTTAATCAAACTACATAATTCGATCGACTCAATTATTATCGCCCTCAGTTTTTAAATTTTGTAATACTATATATTCTAAATATAATATTTTATAATGCTATCAGGTTTGTTAGTTGTTGATATCGCAATTGTGAGGGCACCTTGTAAGTGAGAAAATACTCCGTCTGCTGCTCGTAATCCAGACAGGGCGACGTGCCGGGCGTCGGGCAGGGCGCGGCGGTGATGGTGCCGGTTTTCTTGTCGATCGCAAAGTGCTCCGCGCCCTGGCCAAGTAATTGGTAGACTATGCCGGCGGTGCCGAAGCTGCGGGATAGAGAATCGCAACGTAAATGAAGGGTGAACGTGCTTTGATGTCTCCCGGGTACAAAGCGCGTGCTTAACGAGCCCTTACCGCCCGCTGTCGCGATCCTTCGCCGTAATCGTTATAATTGGGCTCCCCGGGGCCGCCGTCTCGGACACCGTAGCCGTGTACGTGGGGCTCCCGAAGGAAGGAGCGTTGTCGTTTGCATCCGTGATGGAGATCGTTACCGTCGCCGTGGACGAGAGCTTCGGGTTTGTGTGGACTTCCTCGGCGACGACCTGGTAACGATAATCGCCACGTTTATTTTCCGCGTAATTTTCGCGCGCCGTTGTCGGCTACAATTAATTGTCTCGAAGAGAAAAAGAGAGAAAGAGAGACGCTACGACTCGATATCTTTCTAGTTATAATCATATATATTTGTAATAATTATTGTACCAAATTATAAATAAATATAAAATAATTATTAATACAATTATTAACGATCAAGTGAATTTTATTTTAATCGGATTACGTTACATTTTGCATTCTATATTAATTCCTGGTAGAGAATTATTCTCCCTTTGAAGAAGATATTGATTTAATTTATCCAGCAGCGTCTGTAAAAACTAATTGAGAAAGGGCGAGAGAGAGGTAAATGCCTCCAGCTCCACTTACCAGGATAATGAATTTCCGCTGATTAGGATTTTCGTAATCAAGCGAGCCGTTGGTAACGCGGATGTTCACGGACGTGCTGCCGGTCGCCAAGACGGGCTCCACGGTGAACGCACCCGTTATATCCTCCAGACGCAGGGAGAACACGGAGTTTAAGCCCTTAAAGTGAAAACGCCACCGTCTTATTAATTCCCATTCGCGAAACACGTGCGGGATTTCCCGCGGCCGAAAAGAGGCGAGGCGAGTTCCGCGTTGCGCGCGGAACAATGGAAAACAATGACCGGTCAATACGACTGCGACAAAATAATGATTATATCCGATCGAGGCTTTATAACGCGTCATGAATTATTTATCCATGCCGTTCCATATTGCGCTCGCTACCATTAAATACGCGGGACATTTAATAACCGAGTTAAACACGCACGCGGCGCTTTTCCGATCGTTCGCTATTGTTCCCCGCGGGAGCTTTACAAAAAGCCGAATATATTAATTGTAAATGTTACGTACATTATAGCTAGGCGTTTATCGCGCGTGCCGGATTAACCCTTGATTTTACGATGACGGATTATTAACCGCGCGCGCGCGGACGCGGAAGCTGCGGGCTCCGGTCCCATTTTTCGTCCCCGAGAATCAAGAGAGCGCGAGTCTTGCTCCGCATTCGGGTTCGAACGCGCGCGACAGGTAATATCTATCGATATTAAATCGGCCCTGGTGCTCACCACGTCCGGATCTTTCACCGTCATGTCCAGATGCGGCAACGGCGTGCCGTCCGGCACGTTCTCCGGGATCTCGATGTTGTACTCGCGCCGATTGAACGTGGGCGGCTCGTCGTTGACGTCCTTAATCGTCACGGTCGCCTCGGCCGTCGATACCGTCAATTTGTCGTTGCCGGGTATGCCGTCGATCAGCTCGCGGGCCTTCACGATCAGCGTGAGCACACCCGTCGAGTTCTCCAGCGCCTCTCTGTCCAGCGGCTTCGCCGTCCTCAGCTCGCCCGTGTCGTCGTCCAGTAGGAAGTAATCGAACGGGTCTGCGGGGAAGACGGACGGTTCGACATTCGTGATGTTTCGACATTCATGAAGACCTTCTATTGTTGCACGAGGAAGCTCGTGCATGCACAATTAATTCTGTAATCTCATCGAGTCGTTTTACCCGAAATTCTGCGTTTTATCTGTCCTCAACAGAATTTCGGGTAAAACGTTTCTACTCCCTGGGAAAATTAGATACTGTTATACTAAGTAAAAACAGAAATGTGCGCCTAAACGTTGCCATTATGTTTGTTTCATCCAAGTCTATGCGGATAAAGTAACGTTAGTTTGGAAGTTCGAATCCAGTTCGGATGAGAATACGATTTTGTACTTATGATGACAACTTAGATATGAAGGCTGAGGAGGAGGAGGAGGAAGATGAATACTCACTGGTAACTAATTCGTAGATCATCTTTCGCGGCATGCCCCTGTCGCCGTCTCGAGCCTTTACGGTCATCACGAGAGTCCCGATGGGATCGTCCTCGCGCACCACGCCTGTCAGCGAGTCCAGGAATTCCGGCGGGCTGTTCTGAATATCCGCCACCTTGATCTCGACACCGGTGGTTCCATTGTTCAGGCCGTCCTGCGGATAAAATTCGCACGTTCGAGTCGACTCCGGTGGTTTCCTTTTGTCCGATCGAGAGATTCGGAACATGCACGACACCCTGACTCCGTTCTCACAATATACAGTCACGAATCTCCATACTCTTAATTTTATTCTTTCCGCTTTCCCTTTCACATTTCTTAACACTAAAATTACCGAACCTATATCTATTTCTACCGAAGAAATCAAAATGAAAAAGAAAGAGAAAAAGAACAAACAAATTTATGAAATTAAATATTTGTATATTTCAACAAAATTTAGAGAAAATTTCAGAAATTGTGATGTTTTAAAAATAAATAATAATTATATTTAAAAATATGTCAAATCATTTTGACCCCCTTAGTTCTACTATTAAAAATGTAGATTCATCAATCATAGAATATAATATAGGACTGTATGCGGAAGAAAATTGTCTCCTAAAATTTACCTTCGATTAATCATGCTTTTCTGGTGTTGAGAATAGAGAAGAGACTCGAGAATTAAATATTTAAAGTCACATGTCACTCCGATTTGATTTATCAAATATTTTTCTGATAAATTTTGAGATGAATTTCTTGAGGCTATAGTTTCGGTTTATAAACCAATAATAGAATATTCAAACTCATCCTTTCCGAGAATAAAACGTTCAAACGCGATAAGATCGTCGGTTCGCGCTATTATTTATATTGTCGATTGAGATTTGCGTGAGTTTTAATGAAAAAAAAGTAGATCCTTCAAAATAAAAAGATCTAAAATCTTAACCGGACTTTTGTCGCGACGATTTATTTCGCACAGTCGTGAAGTTTCAGTCGTAATTTACGTGTCCGTTCATTTCGCCGCTGTAATTATGCGCGCTATCGCGAACGGGACCATCTTCTTGCACGGCAAAGGGGATGGCACTTCGGAGAGAGAACGCGTAATTAAAATCAATCTCCGCTGCTCTCGCACACAGAAAGAGCTCGTCGTTCGCGAGCGCACGAAGTGTCGCAAGTAACCGCAATTATCTCTTTATCTCGCACACGTGAACGCGCGAGGATGACATCTCATATTGGAGCGCGCGCGACGTTGATTAATTAATCCCCTCGCAGGGATCCCCCCTCGGGGATCCACCCATCTATTGAGAGAAATCAACGATTTGGCTGTAAAAACATACATATTAGCGATTTTCGGATCAATCAGTTTTAGGCTACGGTCAACATGACGCTACAAATGCTTCGAAGCATTCCTCTTCTCTTTTCTTTCAATGAAGAAAGAAAGAGAAGAAGAACGCTCCAAAGCATTTGTAGCGTCACGTTGACCGTAGCCTTAAATTCCGGACTGCCATTCATCGCCGGCTGAATGGGAATCTACATATTTTCAAGATCATAATATAACACTGTCAAATTCATAGTGTCAAATTATATTCAATTTGAGTCATTTTTAATCATTCCTAGGTCACTCCTATCACTCCTACTCAATATGTCGTTAATTTAACTAAAGCAATTTTAATGTAACTAAATCAATGGCGAGTCCAAATAATATATTGTTTTCCGTTAGAATAACGATAGTTAATATGATAGTTAATAATAACAAAATGCTATTTAACTCAAAATATTGGTTTAAATTTGATCCTTTAATATTTAACAGTGAATAATTCTCATATTTTGGATTACAAGACACATATGATAGCGCGTCGCACAAAGAATATTAAATTCAAATAGAAAAAATTAAAAGAGACTCAATCTGCAATTCAGTCGCTACACAGCAGCCGAGGTTGTTTTTTTTCTCTCTTTTATTATACCTATGTAAAGATCTGATGCAATAAGGATTGCGGGGCAACGTCGGCGCGAAAGACGAGGATCACAGATCGCATTTAGCGCTAAATGCGCGACGAGAAAACGCGCCATTACATAGCTCGTACGCGCCCGTACGGCGGGCAAATATTTACTGTTTTTCTTCAATTTCGCCGCTATATTCCTCAGATATTGCGGCGAAAGGAAAATACCGCGGAATCGATGTACGGGTGAGAAAACCGCATCGATCATACGGGCACGTTCGCGGTGTAAGACCTAAATGAGCTCAATGTTTGCCGGTTTGCGCGGCGCAACGTACGTTTTCGCGCACGAAAACGCATAGTAAATCACGATTCCCTTTTTAGTTGGCACACGGGGAGAGAGAGAGCCGGCGGGCTTAGACCCTTTCCCACATATATATGTGTTTACAGTGTATTTTAACGTATCGGAACGACGTCGACGGGAATCAAAGGGTAACCGAGGTAACTGAGGTTTCCTATTTCCGGGCACCGGGCCCGCCCCGCACGGTCTGCCTTTTATCTGTAAACCCTTTGAAGTCACGTAAACTCGATAGTGTTCTTCACGCTCGCCGGAGCTCGCGGAGTTCATTTTAAATAATATGAAGCCTTTTTACCACGGAAGAAAGCGCTTCGATCCAACCGGCGCTAAAGCTTCGTGCTGCATACGAGAGAAAAGAATTCAGATTAAAAGAAGGTCACGTTTAATATGTAACAGGCGCAATCTCCAATCTGCTAAAATGGCGCGTCAGAGAGGAAGAGACAGAGAGAGAGAGCGAGAGAGAAATGTTGTTTAAACGTCGTCATAGACATAATTATCGAGAAACGTTCGAGCGTTAATTAACGCTGCCGCGAGAATCGCTCGTTTTGCCACTGAACGGACGGTTGGGGTTTAAGCCAACCCTGGGCCGACAACAGACACACGCGGGTTCGTCCGACGCACGTCATTCTCCGCGTCCTCGTTAGTTCGCAAATTCGCCCGTATCCCGAATTTGCCCGCAATCTCGCCCGTGTTACGGTTGCGCATCCCGTTTACGGACGGGCTTATCCGACGTGTTTGCGAGAAACGGGCCGATGCTTGGCTTTCCTTCGCGGCGCGCATAATTAGAATCAATCCACGAATTGAGGGAAGGGGGAGGGTGAGAGAAAGAGGGGGGAGGGGGGGAGAAATACTCACGCTCGCTCGCAGCAGCAGCTGATAGAAAGGCCTCTCCCGGTAGTCGAGGGGTTGCCGCAGCACCAGGGCGCCCACATACGTGTTCTGGCTCCTCTCGACGTTGACGATGCCGAACTTCTCGCAGGCATCCAGGAACTGCAACAAAAGTTGAGTGTTATTGCGCTTGTATGAGTTAATCACGACAAGTACGGCCGATCGCCTGGCATATTCGCCATTTTGGCCGACGTATGAAGCCGGAATACTTCGGCAAGTATTCGCGAAGTTTTAGCGAGGATCCAGCGTTAATTAACCGATTTGTCGTTACATTGAGTACCCATCTAAAAGTTGTGGCACCTTGTCACTTAATTAGAGCTCTTATGAAACGCTCTATACGTTTCATCAAATTCGCGTTCACTGAGAAAAAAATACTTTCTACTTTCACTTTATGTGAAATAAACTTTACATTCCAAATAAATTTTCAAGTATTTTTTTCTCATTGTCAGTATGGTAACTTACGAATCTATAAAATCATATTTGTTAAATCACACAGGAAATTTAGAAATTGCTGGCGCAATTTTCATGCGTGTCACGCTCTTTGAAATAAACGAAAAATATTAACGCGGATCCAGACATCACTATATAAATGTCCACAGATTCAAAATAATTCGCGTTAAAATCGCGCGTGTCTCCCCAATTTATAATAAATTTCTGGCAAATTTCGTGTTTGCTGCGAGCGGTCGAGTTGCCGCATCATCGCCATCGAACTCGCGGATCGTTAATGGAAAATTTCACCGTTGATTCCGATTTCGCGGGATGATTCGCGCCCCAGTATTCTGAGCACTGTAAACATTAGTTACGCTTAATGACTGGACGCAATCGCGTCCTATTCGGCCAGTGCAGTGCAGCGGCGTCGCGTTTTCGCGCGTATAACGAAAAACGAGGGAGGGCATTAAAGTTTGCCGCCGTAAAGCCGGTGGACCATTAGTTAAAAGGTTTTACGGTTTTATTGGTCGCGCCTAACGGCTCCGACCGGGAATTTATCGAGCGGATATGACGTAGAGGGTGGTGCGTTATACGTACTAATATTCCGCCGCGCATCTTTCCCGGGAGAAGCGCGAGAGGGAGAGGTGGTGCAGAAAGAGAGAAAGGGGGGCAAAGCCAGGAGGCTGCAAGCAGATAATTTTAACGGGTCGCGAGATGATATACGAATTGGATCTCTCTCTCTTTCTCTCTCTTTTTTTCTCTCGCGAAAAGAAAAAAAACGCGAAAGCGATACGTTGCGCGGTTTTTCCCGTCGACTGAATTTTGGGGGGAATTCCTTCCTGCCCCCTTTTTGGCGAAACGAACGGCGCGTATCGCATAACCCATTGCGTGTTACATCGATCGGATTGGAACCTAAAACAGAAAGCGGTTTTCAACAGCAATTTTCCACGGTAACGTGTTACAACTTTCCGTAAATACGATCCTCGGACGTGACTTAAATTTTTCACAGACTCGCGCGGGGTGCGATGGAAGCAAAAACTTGATAGAACTAACTATCCGAATTGGATTTGTGCTAAATGAAATGTATAAAAAAATTACGTTTCCGAATATCTCGGTATCTAAAATAGATTTTCGACGATATTTCCTTTCCGTGTCGAATCAGCAGCTTAAAATGTAAAGTCGCGCTTTATTCCAAAAGTGGGGTATTTCCTGCATTTGATACGTTATTTAATTGTTTTAATCCTGCTACGCACACTTGATATTTGACGATATAGTAGGGAGAAAGGCGAGAGAAAAAGAGAGGGTAGCGATATCTCGAAATCATGGAGAGATAAGACATTTAAACTCACGTCTGCATTTCTAATTGTAAAGCGGGATAAGTATCGCGCTCGCACATACTGGAATATAAACCCAATTTCATCGCCGGTTAAGCTGCCGAAGAAACTGCTGAATTCACATTCTCCTACGCGAGAGGATAGTAATAAAATTTCTCCTTATATACGCATCGGAACGATTATTAAATTTGCGAACGCGCTCCGTTATGCGAGCGCTACTACGCGCCCGCTCGCGCGAAATAGGCCACGCGTTTTCCGCAGGGGTTAACGTCGGGCTCCACAACGATGATTGCGAAAGTCCGACTACTACCGGGAACTGGCTGCCGCCGCCGCCGACGTCGTCGACGAGTCCTCAGCTCCCTCGGGCGTGCTGCTCGGCGTTGCGAGACGAAGCAAGGTGAGGCGAGGCGAGGCAAGGCGAGCTCGGCGTTCCCTCATTCCTCTCCTCTTTCAGCCTCTGAGTTTATTACAGGATACGAGAGGTGGATAACTTAATGGAAAACTGTGAATTACAAAGCGTCTCGGCGCCCGATATTCCGCCTCGCCTCCGCCTCGTTTCGCGGACAAGGGGAACACTTCATCCGAGCTCCTCTTCATTTACGTGAAACACCGGCACTTGTACATCTTTTATCCCGCTGTGCAACCAACTGCATCTCAACGAGGGAGCGGCCCCGTTGCAGCCCCGATCCCGATACTGGGGAGCCCCGCGTCCCGCGTCGTGGAGACCGAGACGACGGACGCGGACCGACGACTTCTTAATAAATCCTTTGAGCGGAAAACAACTCCCTCTCTGGCAGCCTGTTTATTATCCGCTTTCTTTCGCGCGGATGCGACCGTCAGCGACGCGATAGCAGAAACGAATTTAGAAGGGACCTTTTTCATTTTTTTCTTCTCATTCTTCTATCTTTCTTTTTCCCCGAACACCACCTGTATATACTTTGCGATAGAATACATAATTCAATTTCGGTACCGATTGAAAGTAATCGAGAAGGCGGAATTTTCAAATAAACACAGAGAAAAATTACATCCCATCAAGTTTACGAAATAAACCGCAGCTCGCGGTTCGCGGTACTCGAAATAAAAAGCAGTATACATATTAGCGGGGAAATTGTTACATGAATCCATGTGGGACCTGTCAGGCCTCATTACTCCTTTACTCGATCAGCAGTTCGGAAGAAGAGAAATAAGGGAAAAAAGCGACTCGCGTTTCTTGTCGGAAAGCGCGCGCTTCGTAAAGATATTAAGTCGAGAGAAATAAAGAGATAAAGAAAGGGAACACGCTGTTGTTCTCCAGGTAATTCTATCAACGACGGATTTTCCAAGACGATGGATCAGAAGGGCACGGCTCGTCGGTTGAAATTTTCCTCCACGGGAAATCCCACGTGGGATAGGGCGGCAAGAAAATTCGATCGCCGCGCCGTGCCGGGGAGAGACCGGATAAAAGTATCTTTCACGGGACATTACCGCGCGCGCTAACGCGTATTAATGACTCACCTGTGGCTGCGGGACGCACGTTAGATCTATAATGTCGCCCAGCAGGTCAGGGTCCACGACCCTGATGCCTGGCAGTATGGTGGAGCCAACCGGGGTGTCCTCCTCGGCGACCGCCTCGTACGGCACACCCAGGAAATGCGGCGGATTATCGTTCTCGTCCAACACGATCACATAAGCGTCGACGCCGACGATGTTCGGTTGCTGCCCCGCGGGCACTTCGTCCTCCAGAGTCACGCGAAAGCGTATCGTGTCGTTCTCCTGGAAACAGAAGAGAGGAACTCCGCTCGTAAAACGTTGCAAAATTGAGCTCGAAGCTTTCAGCTCGCGGGAATTATGCCGTTAACTTTAAAGACGGTTTAGAATTAACTTATAAGAGGACTGACGCTTAGCGTTCTTAGTTCCAAGTTTGAAAGCGTTAATATTTTTGTCCTTAAGCTCGAAAGCGTTCAATTTATGCCATGCGTTTAAATTAAAGGTTCGATGCAAGAGCGAGCTAATTCCATAATTCAAGTATAAAGTCGTAAAACGGACCTTAGAAATTATGAATTTAACCCACTTTTCGCCTAAATCTTCTTAACACTTTGATTGCCAAGCTAATTTCGAGTATAAGTTTTGGGAGAACCAAGCTCGAGAAGTATGAAGTCGTATATAAAGTATGCCGCAGGCATTGTCGATCGCTAAGATATATCTATCTTTTTGTCATGCCGCAAGAAAAAATACAGAAAAACGGTAATGTATTCCTCTATATGTCCTGCCAAATTAAAATTAAGCTTTGATTGAGAATATCTACTCAAAATTAATTTAATTTTTGATAATTTTATTTTCAATCAATTAATTATATTATAAAAATAATAGTTTTATTTACAGAAAAACGGTAATGTATTCCTCTATACGTCCTAGTAGAGATCAAAATTAACCTTTGTTTGATTGTGAATATCACTCAAAATTAATGCAATTTTATTTTCAATCATTAATTATATTATAAATATGATATTTAAATTGTTTTTCACCAATATCTTTGTAAATATTGATTAAAATAATTTCTGATTGTGTAAATAAAATCGTTATCCAACTTTAGATGATGGGGCCCTTGCGGAAACTCATTTAAATATGAGTAACAAGGTAGTCAAAATGTTAAATATCTTTTGCAGTCGTTTAGTGATTTTACAGCACGTATTTTGCATCTAAATCCTTCGCAATGACATCGCACACCCTTATATGTGCCAGGATACACATGCGATTTCAGACGATCCCTCGCTGTGATCAGGAACTCCCTTCTCACGCTAAGAACTTTACTGTATCCCTTACGAAGCCTTAAAATCTTAAAAGAAGGCGCACGGGTCTCGAACGTGCCTCCATTCGTACGTGAGAGAGCGTACTTTCAAGCATGCTGCCGTTTTACGAGATCGATCATTTGCGAACGGCTCTTCGCAAAGGTCTCATCTCTGGACCATCCCGAGAGGAGTTTTCTTCTCTCGACGAAGAGAAGTCGAGAGTTGTGTGTGTCGCGGCAAGTGTGGTAAACGCTTGGCTTTATTGGCGGATTTGTGCGACGGAAACCACTCCACTGTATACGGGAAGAAAGGAACAAATCCGCCTCTCCCGGATTTCGAGAGATGCGACTCTCTTTCTCTTCGTCGCTGGGAGAAATTTCGACCGTTTTTGATGAATGCATTTTTCATCGCGCGTATTGTTACGTACTTTACCGTGAAGAAACGTGCCGCGCGTTTGCTCTTCGATGGATAAATACGTTATCATGTTGGAATATTCCCAAGCTTACGAATATACAAGTCGAGTCTCGAGACTCTCATTTGAGAAGAGAGCCGAGAGCCAATTTCTAATATTGAAAAAGCAATTCCAAGTCTGCATCTTTAAGCTACTTTCCGAAAGTTCCGTAGACAATTTCAGATCTTCGTCGCAAAGTTTGTCGAAAAATGACAAGAAGAAAGGCAGCTCTGAAAACGAGATATTCCTCTGTCACGTAAGATAATAGAAGCGTTTTTATTATAATTAATTTTAATAAACTAGTATAATCAAAAAGACAGTTATTTATTATAATATTAGGTTTTAAATATGGACAACGGAAATAACATAAAATCAGAAACTGTATCAACAATTTGTTGAAAATCGAAACGCTCGAAAGCAGTTCGACGAAACAAAAAAAAAAGAAATACAAAGGCTGCGAAGTGTCGTTTCGAGTAGGTGCTGCTCGCGCGGAAGTTTGGAAAAGACGGGAAAGTGGGTAGCACCGAGGATTTAGTAGTAGCTAACGAGGTCGAGGGTGGAAAGATGGCACTCAAAGTTCTTGTCAAGTGTGTACGTGTACCCAATTGCGCATGCATTAGAATATATACATATTTACGCGGTAGATAGTCTCCCAAAGGCGTCATGGTAATGGAGAACAATAATAACGGCGATACACCTGACGGCGAAGTTGCATTTGCTCATAACATATTACGGGGCAAATGCAGATACGCATTCCCTCGTAAGAAATTGATCGCGGTCTTCGTCGTTGCGCGGAGAGAGATAAAAAAAATCAAAATCTTTTACTTAAATTAAAAAGAAGGAAAATTGTTTAAAATCGAAAAATTTGATGTAAAAATTTAATAAACCTTTTAGATGATCTTAGTCGTATAAAAATCTAAAATAATTATATTAATAATTTTGTATATTAATATAGGTATGTGAAAAATAGGCATATAAAATAAATATTAAAATTTATGTATATATATACAAATATATTATATTTATTTAATTATAAATAAAATTTATGATATCGGACGCAAATTATAGATCGTCTAAAACATAGACGGCAATGGTTTTATCTCTTAATTACGAGAAGCTGTATGACGAACAAACATCGTAAGCGACTGTAATAATGCGGCGGAGTGATTAACAACGGCGTGCGAATTGTAACGCATCATAATGTGCTTGATAGTATACTGTAACGTAACATCGGCGTTATCATATCCGTCGTGCTCCAATAATTACAACGCCAAACATCGAAAATTACCAGCGAGGCGGATAATGATGCACGCAATATTCGCGTACCTAGGTAGATAATGTCGATAATGTTCGTGAACGCACTGAAAAAAAGATTCGGTAATAATCATCTAGTCTGGATCGTTATAGTTACTAAGTGCTTTAGTGAAATAATTTCAACTCAATGTTTAGATGAATTAACAAAAATAATCATGTAGCAAAATTTGGTATTTGTTTCCAAGACTTGGTGATTATTAGCAATTTATATGGGACATATTATCAAAAAATAATTTGTTACATAAAATCATATTGTTTAGTAGTATTTTACCACATTATGTAATAAGTATTACCAAATATTACTTTTAGTTATAGTTACCAAAAACTATGGTAATTATCAAATTATTTGATAATTATTACCAAAGTATTTAGCATTCTTTTTACTAAGCCATCTAATTGTTTCAACCGCATAAAAAATAAGTTTTGCTAATTATTTTGTAATTATTATCAACCGGCTGGTAACAATTATCATATCTGTTACTACTTACCAAATATTGTGCTGAAACGCACAACCAAATGCGTTTGTTAAGTATTGCAAGACTTTTTTTCAGTGCGTCTATACGAATGCCTCGATCAAAAAAGAAAGAGAGATAATTTTATATATTACTTGATACTTATTTTCATTTGCAATTGCATCGATTTTGCGGAAACTCAATGCATGATGCGTGACACGTGGGGGATGCGTATGTAGACGCACGTAACGTTTGCACGTTGTAATTTCAACTTTTCAGCTGACTGCGCTTCCTCTGCGCGAGTTTCGAGCTGAACCGAGGTATTCCGTCTTGCTGGAGATTATGGAACATATAATAATTCGACATCCGTTTGGAGGGCGTAAGAATAAAAAAAATTGGCTGCACGTTCAGATTTCTCTTGTAAAATTAGCTACGATGTGTGCAAAATAACAATGCGTCGCAATGTTAAATAAAGAAGAAAAAAGCAGATCTGCGCTAGAACAAAATTAGCGATCGAGTAAATAAAAAATGTGCCAAATACACGTACGGTCGGGCTGGAATATCCTTTGTGGTTAATAATATTTTTCCAATTTATTTTTAATTATTATCGAATTTATTCAAAATTGGCGCGCAGTTTACCGAGTTTGGAAAAAGTCCTATACAAAATTTACACAATATTATTATTATAAGCTATTAAGATCCAGTCTGAACCGTAAATGGTATTCTTCTCTCTAATTATTGGTATTAATGGTATTATCTCTCTAAAATTAGCTACGATGTGTGCAAAATAACAATGCGTCGCAATGTTAAATAAAGAAGAAAAAATCAGATCTACTAGAACAAAATTAGCGATTGAGTAAATAAAAAATGTGCCAAATACACGTACGCTCGGGCTGGATCTTTTGTGCTTAATAATATTTTTCCAATTATCGAATTTATTTAAAATTGGCGCGCAGTTTATCGAGTTTGGAAAAAGTCGTCCTATACAAAATTTACACAATATTATTATTAAGCTATTAAGATCCAGTCTGGACCGTAAATGGTATTCTTCTCTCTGATTGATAGTACGAATACGTTATAACGGTCCTGTTTCACTTATTATTATTGTTTCGAATTTATGTACAATTTTCTGCTTAGCAAACTACGGCGCCGAATACTGTCGGTTTTGAAACACAATTCCAAGCTGAAGCCAGAATAGTATCATCACATACTTAATTAAATGTACACCACCACTGGCCTCAGTGGTCGAATTGATAAAAACGCCCGTCCCGAATAGTATAGGGAGGTCCAGATACATCGATTATGTATCTTGAAATGAGATGAAAATTTGAAAAGTGAACAGATTTACTAGATTTCAACAAATAAAACCGTAGATACTCCAGTAAATTTTTTCACTTTTGTAATTTTTATCTCGTTTCAAGATACATAATTGAACCTCGGGTTCAAATTCTGGCTGGGGTGATATTTTTGGCAACATATTCTTTGCGTTTCTAAAGATGTCAGTGTTATTAAATTCAGTATTAATTAAATTATGTGATGGTATTGTTCTAGTTTTAGCTTGGACTGCGGTTCAAGATCGACAGTAATCGGCGCGTAGTTTGCTAAGTAGAAAATTGTACATAAATTCACGCGAGAAATATTATTAGGCGCAAGAAATCAAGCTTAATCGTATATTGGCATATTTTCTAATTACTTGATCGTTATCATAACGGTAATGTCTCACTTATTAAAATTAGCGATGTCTCACTGTTGCTATATTTCAATGGCAAACTTCTTGGCTATTTCGCAAATTATACAATCGCTTCTAAATAAAGTTATGTTAAGTATCTCAATTCCAGTGCTGCAAAAACTTAACAGTGTATTAATAAATTCATCAAAATATCCAAAAGTACACGTGCATTTCCAAGAACCTGATATCCTTTTTCGGAACAGTCTAAATTATACATTCCTAATATAGTACAAAATCGGGACAATCGGGCATTTGTGTGATTTTACCTCCGATACGATCCGTCTTGTCCTAAAACTTTATGAAAGATAATAAATTGAACTTCTCGATTTAACACCAACCTCGAATCCGAGGCGAAGGCTATACAGGCAAAGTATATATAACTCGAGATTGCGGGGCGAAGTTTTCACAAAAAGGAAACAAAGTCCTTCCGGTTCGGATGACCTCGCACGTAAAACGCCTTATCGTAAACTCTTCGCAACCGCGCCGGACCTCCCTCGTAAATGCGGACAGCGAAATGCGACGGTCGAAATAACGCGCGGCCAGCGGTATATCAGCGGTGGGTCAAGCGCGGATAAGCGGGTCACGGCGAGGGATGAATTCCTCGGAATGGAACTGCGGGTTTTCATCCCGCGTCCCATCTCCGCGAGAGTCGCATCGGGCGGGAAGATTTCCAGCTGCGAGTCCGGTTGGCCGAATAGAACGTAAAGAAACGACGGCGTTATTATCACGCGCGACGCGCGCCGAACGGCCGGGGAACGTTGAAATTACTTAAAAGCCGATCTGCTGTCCGCTTCGGAGTTTACGGTGGAATTTCCGAAAAATGTTCCCTCGACCCGCCCTGGATGGTGCCGACAATTTGCACGTTACGACGGCGAGCGACGGCTCGATTCGTTTCACCGTTTAAACTATCGACACTTGCGCGGTGAATGTGTCACGAACAACTGGGTCGCTGCGTTTGACTCACCGCGCCGTATTCTGGTTGATAATTGTGCGAGATTAAAATTAAACGTGCAAAGAGCTTTTAATGAAACATTTCTTTAAAGTGGCTTTTTATTTTACAAAGCTGCGGCGCGTTCTTTAGAACTTTGAATGACTTTCATCATTTTCAAAAAGTACATTATTCCGAAAATTTCGGAAAATACAAAGGGTATTCAGTGACATTAATGCTACTGCATAAAAGCGTCCATTTACTGCATGCCATTATTATTTTCACATCAATGGCGAGCCGCTCGAATAGAGTCTTTATTTCTAACAATACGCACAATGAAACTCCGCAAAAATTTTGGGATAAGGTTCTTTCCGAAATATAAATAACGATTTATTTTTGGCATAAGAAGTAGGAATATCTACCATTGGAAAATGATACAATTTTTTCAACATGTGTATTAGTATTTATTATGATTTTAAATTAATTCCCTGTCAACAAAAAAAATGTACAAATTTTTCAGTTTATTTACAATCGAAAGAAAAAAAGGAAGTTAAAATACGATGATTTTCTCGACAGTTATAATGAAAAAAGTAGCGGGATCCTTCCAACTCCAGTGTGGTATCTACGTATGCAAAAAATAAGTATAACTATATAGAGTTAATAACGACATCCAAGAAACGTTCGCATATCCGATATTTGTCGTGTATCAAGCATTGCGGTGATGCATTAAGAGAACGATATGTGATTGATACAATGGCTCGCAACTGCAGAAAGTAACCGCATCGACGAGATACGTACGTGGAAAGGGAAACGGGTAATTGAAATGGCTGGACGGCGTCGGGCGAAGTTGCCTGTTTCCATTTCGTTTGCCATCTTCCGTATCTTCGCGTGCCTTTGAGCAACTTCCGAAGCTTTGGCGAAAGATAGACGGGCGGACATACGTTTCCGTTGCAAGGGGGAAAAAAGGAGGAAAGAAACGAATACGAGGAAGAAACGGACCAACTTTCGCGGTTTTCCTTTACGGTCGAGAATGCGCGCGGAAGCGCTACGTTCTACGTTCGACAGCACCCTAAGTTAATTTTAGATTATTCTCAGAGCAGCCATACCGCAGCGATTTGTCCCGCAGAATGAATAATCCCGCCGGAAACGGAGATTTAATCGCTCCGACGACGGCGGTCGTATATTTATGTGCATCAATTGGAAATAAAATACTTTGACGGTCGTTCCGTTCTTCGCGTTCGCGTCCTTCATTTGCGATATTAAAACTATAATTCACGCGCAATTGTGTGCCCGCGTACTTGGGCGGAATCGCGCATCGCGGCGTCCGCGTCGCGGAATACACACGAATGTGGGGATGCAGTAAGCGCGGCTAAATGACCGACGAAAATCGAATAACTCGACGGGCATTTCGTACCGGCTTGCGTGCGACATGACAAACACCCAACACGGTGGGGTCTTCGTTCCGGCTTATCTGGGGGGGAGGAAAAAAAGTCGCTGGAGAAAAAAAAGCGCGGTTTGCCGTCGCGCCCGATGAATTACTACGCGGCCGGCTGATATGCGATCTTATTATTTGTTGCGAAAGAGAGAGAGAGAGAGAGAGAGAACGAGCACGCTGCGCGTCCATGAGTTTCGAGGCTCGAAGATAAGTTTATAGCCCGCGCGTTGCTCTTTTTCGCGCTAATATCGAGATCGTTTATTTTAGAAAGAGAACTGTATTGCAAAAATATTATTAAAAAATAAATTTTCTTGTACATGTTGCTCTCTTTTTTCGTACGTAAGTGTGTTTGTGAAAGAAAGAAGTTTAATACAACCACCGATGCTAACGTGGCATAAAAAGATTTGATAGTACAGATTATAATATAAATCTTTATTTAATTTTTTGTGCGCCTTCATGCACCTATTACATCCGATGAGATTATCTTTAATAAAATATCCACATCTGTTTTTCTCTTTATGTAAAAAGTGTTTTAACGTACTGTCGCACTCTCTGCCAATAAATAATGATATTATTCGCGTTATGCAAATTCTTTTTATAAAAATATGCCGATATAATCCGCGTACAAACACGAGTGCGTTTGTTGAGGCACACTAATTAATCGGTGCTCAACGTCCAATGTCCACGACGCGAGTTCACGAGAACGACCTCCGCTTATAACGTAACACGCTCGTCGATTATTCGGCATTAATGGTATTATCCTTCCGCATTGCCTCCGCGTATAAATTGATCTGGACCGATGGCAATATCTGCGAGTGGTACTTTACACATCTACGGCATCTATATTATACGGCAACGAGATATGTATCGAGACGCGCGCGCACATAATCGGATATACGTTCTTATAGAACTTTCATTTATAGCGATTTCACCGTTATCGTTGTAGGTTTCATTATTGAACCTCCATCCTTTATTTTTTAGTTCTCGACTGCGTAGTATAGAAAATCTCGAGCTATACAGAATTATATTTCACTGTATTTTGTAAGAAGTTTTTTTCATATTTTTGTAATGTATCATGTAATTAACAAGAATATATAATCTTGAAGTAAGATTATATTGCATTAAACGAAGAAAACTTGTTTGAATGAAGTCATTTATGTAGTTAAACAAAGTTTCATATAGTACAATCAAGAAAAAAAGTTGAAATAGAAAGTTGAGATTCTTATAAAAAGAATATATTATTCTTGCGTACATACAAGTATATCAGTGTTGATTTGACACTTCTTTTTTTCTGCGTACGAACATTTTTGGCTCGTTGCTTCTCCAAAGTCGTCATAATTTAATTTCCTACGATCCCTGCATGGGTAATCGCGTTACCCATGCAGGGATCGCGTTACCCAAGCGACGAAACTTTTCGCTTTACGTCGCTCACGCAATTCGTCAAAAATTTAATTCGAAGGAAGCCGGAGCTTGGCGCCGGGGTCGGTCGGCACGCGCGCTGTTTAATGCAGGCGACTTTCTATTTTGCCAACGCAACGGCCCCGTCCGCGCGTCCGTGTGCTCCCTGTTCGCGCTCGCTATTGGAATTTTAATCTGCACGCGCATGCAGGGCGCAGCGGCGGACGCGCGTCGCGTCGCGTCGCCTCGTCAAATGCAAAGCGAAACGAGCGCGAGGTACTCGTGACAGAGCGTTTGACATGACGACAATTCCATCATTACGCCGGTCGACGGAATGCAGTCACGCTTGTGTGAAAAGCGCGCTCTAACTTTTCTCTCCTCTCCCCCCCCTTCCCCACCTACCACTCATTTCCCCGCGCGCGCATTCCGCGCCACCATCGATTATTTATTCGGATTAAATGGGAAGGAATTTTACGTTCGAACGCAATCGCATTTGTGCCGGAGGGGCTGCATTCTTTCGCGAAATTCCCGCTCGCGATTACGTGATTCAGAGAACTTATTATATTATTGAAATTAAAGGAAGAAATGCGCGGTTTCATTGGTTTAGTGTTATACATATATACATTTAGACGCGATATACTCGATACCGATGCATTGTTTCAATATTTCATTGAATTCAGCGTCGTACTTTTTGACACGTTTTAGTTGTAAAACGAAAATACGATGACTGCTGATGTAAAATAAAGTTTCAATCGTATTCGACAAATAGTGAGCTATTTGAAACCGTAAATGCGATACCGTGAATACGATTCAAATTGTTTGTTCATAAAATCATTTGCCATATAACGTCGGTATGAGATAAACTTATGCAAATATAACCGTTTTTTATCTGGGTTTTTTGTTTAATAATTTATTTAAAGCTTGATAAAAACGTGTCTAAATGTCAGACGATATTTCTGTAGTTTATTAAATATAAATATTACAAGTGACAAAAATAAGAAAAATTAGAGCAGCTTTCAGTAAAAATGGCAATTATATTTTAAAAAAACATCTATCCTGAAAATTTAAAACTTAATATCAGGTAAAAAATGAGAGATGAAAAAGGCAGATCTCATCATTTATTATTATTAAATCATTTTCAGCGATAAAGCATTTTCTAAAAAAAAAAGAAATAAATAAATGAGTTCAATCAAAGATAATATAATATCGCTCTTTTCAGAAATTTCATTCGCATTATTGGACGAAAAATGACTCGCGTTTGATTGCGTTACAATGCACGATTTCCATGGCTTTAGCTGATATAATAAAATTACATCCCACAAAAGTTTCTCTCGCAAAATTACGAAGAACAATTACGGTTAATTGCTTGTCCGCGACAACGCGAACGTCGCAATACGAGACTCCCTACGATTTCGCACAAAAATTAATTGCCTGTAAAACAAAAGAAAAGAAGCGAACGTTTAAGGAAATAAAGATCGAATAACGAACGTGTTACGTAACATTATTTTCGATAATACGCAGTCCGGTGTCCTTTCTCAAAGGGAGGCTAAAGTGGATTTGTCGACGCCTAATACACCAAAATTGCGCCTTTGAAAAATTCCTTTCGTCCAATTACTCGCGCAATTACCACCAATTATTCCCTGTATCGCGACGTCACAATGCAGGAGCTCCGAGCGGGCCGAGCTTTATGCAAAATAGAACGTCCGTGTGTGTGTGTGTGCGCGCGCCTTTCCCTCGGCGCATCGATAAGAGCGTGAATTCACGCGATAATTGGGACTGACGGCACGCACACGCACACACACGCACACATTACACATTACACGATCCACGATGAAAGGTGCACACAAACGGCAGACGTAGCTTATACCCCTCCGCGCCCATGCCCCCTCATCGCTAATTCAAATTTAATTTCGTACGAATTAAAAGTTTCCCCTTGCGCACGGTCCCACGTGCGTTTTAATCGTAATTGGCTGGCGTCTGCGAGCTAGCTGCCTTCGCGTCGGCTCGTTTCTCGATCACGGAATATCCTAGATGTACGACGTCCGGGTCGAACCGGAATATCTCGGAAAATACGCGATCACACTAGTTTCACTTTAACAGGTCGCGCGCACGTTTGCGACTTGAAATCGCTGAGCTGCAATTTTTATTTCGCACGTATCCTGGCGGTACCGTTCCTGGCGATGTAACTATCGGCTAACGAGCGCGTATCGCGTTTTTCACATCTTCCTTCACCGGCGATCGTGATTTCGGTCTGCGAGTTTCGTGACGTACGAGCTCGGCGAACAGCTCTAACGTCCGTCACAAGCGAGCAAAAATGCGAGTAAAAATTAAGACACGACAAAAATTCTGTGTCCGATACGAAGAAGCGCGTTCATCTTAGATATATTCTATATCCCATGAAGTTTCCTTGTTGGATTAAACTTGATTCTAAAACTTCTACCTTGCCAGTAAATTAATTAACAATAAAGATTTTATTCGACCTAACTGGCCATCTTTATTAATTATAATCGATATAATAAACTTGATTATATCGTAGGATTAACAGAAGATTGATAAACTTCGCGAGAATAAAACTGCAACGGACCAAAAATATGTGCACCTGTTAAAATTGCAGGAATTAATAGGAATTAAATAGGAAACATTACTTGATCGATTCTCCAAAATGCTACGATTGACCAGAGTTTTAAAACAAAAAATTGCGTATGGAGATTGGGAATAAGGCAACAAATTACAATGATATCAAAAGCTCTAGATTCTCTCATTCGATGACGCTAAAGCTGCTGCACGACTTGCGAGAGAGGGTGTCTCTTTCCGATTGAAACGCCGCGAAGAGATCGCATGGTGTCGGTTACAGGTCGGAATTTTGAGCAAAATACCGCGCTGAACGGCGTTGTCGACTATCTGAGCGGCAATTCGTATCGCGGGCATGTCGGCTGCACCGAAATAAAACCGGCAAAAGGGAGGCAAGGCGGCGGCGGCGGCCCGCACGCGCACCCTATTGTCCGAGGGGATCGCGATTCCGTGCACGTAGTCGCGATACACGACGCCCGCGAGGAAGAGGTGGCTCTCCCGCCTCCCCGCGGGAGGGGGTGGTAAAAGCATTGTGTGTCCTCCCGAAAGTAGTTCCCAGTCTGCGGTCGACAGGAAGTCCAAGAATACCGGGAGAATTATCTGGCGCGGGCGTAAAGGGAAGAGTCGTGACGAGAAGGGAGGAACGGTCGCGTGACCGCGCTACTTCCGGGAGGGAAGAAAAGCCGCCGAGGTTTGTTGCGAGGTACTTTTGCGAGGGACCCCTCGAGGGTCAGCGATAAAGCTACACGCGGAGGAAAGAGTGTCTGCCGAGACTATTTTTTGGATAGGACGTGTATATCATACTTGGGAGCCGGGGGTGTGAGATAAGTCGAAGCTTAACGCGTGACGACCGGTCGCATTAGGAATAATGACGTCAGCGATCGCGTGAAATACTGCCGTTAGGTCGGAAACGTGATATCGCGAATTTTCCGTGTCACGAGCAGAAAAATCGTATAGATACGCGCGAATAATTTGTAGCGCGACAAAAATGAGACAGCGCTAAACGGTCTCATGTTTAGCAGATACGAAAGCTAAGAAGAAAGAAAAAATAAAGAGAAGAAGGGAAATGTGAAATGTAAAGTGATAGGATACGAGGAAGGTAACTTGGTTATTTCCGCATCTCTCTGGGATAAGAGAAATCGAGGGGAATTTTTGTTCGCAGATTTGGGTCGTCGAACAGGTGTGAAGTTAAAAGATAGACGACGGCGACGGGGTAGCCGGTCTAGCTCGCAGTGGGCTCGCAGCGCGACGCGCATCTCTAACGAGGGTGCATTTGCAGGGCACGTAGATGGCAAGGCACATCTGTATGTAACGAATGCAGCCGGTCGCAACCGTCGCGCGCTGTTTGTCGCGTGCACTGTAAATGCTTTCATAAAGCTACACGTGCTCGCAGCCTCCGCTCTGCCGTAAGCGGCCTTCGTGTCGCTGTAAGTAATGACGAGGATATCAACGGCGGGTCGAAAAGGTGAGCCGGGGCTGTAAGGTGAATTGAGGTAAATGCGCTTGTATTCGCGTACCGTTGCAACGAAGAAATTGCAACGCAGAGGAGAAATCGTTCCGCGCAGACGGCAGAATCTTGATCGCTCTTATAGTGCGTTTGTTCTGTGTGCTCACTGCTCGCGACTTATCATTACCTATTTCTCGAGCCAAATAATAAACGATAAAAAAAAGTACGTTAAAACTGCTGCAAATAAAATGTGAATTTCAAGTCGCGTTACTGAAAGGATAAAATATTTTTGAGTGAAGTACGAAGATTAATATTCTTTATGCAATTCACTGACGCGCGTTTGCAAATTCTCTCGGAATTTTATTCCATTTTTTTTCTAAACTTGCAACTTCGTAGGTCGCTCAGGTGGTACCGCGTGGTAATACTAAGCCGAGGTGCAATTAATTACTCGTTTGTCGATATTACGCTGGACTCGATTTTTCTGGCGGAGACATTTGATCGACACCCGCGCTGCGCCGTAATAATTCACTTTTAAGGCAGTCTTCGATCGACCGACTCCAGTTAGCGCCTCTTTTTTCTCTCGTTCTGTTCAATTTCTTCATAACATGTGGAAAATCAACGTTATTTTTATATTGCATTCTTACGTATTTTATTGTTACATTGACTACACTGTTGGAAAATTTTTTTAGTTTTGTTAAAAAAGGTCCTTGTGTTAAAATTTTTGTGTAAAATAATCAACACATACATGTGTAGATTCAACATATGCTTGCTATGTTAATTGAACTTAACAAATTTAAAATTAAAATGTAAAATTATTAAAATAATTTAAAAAATATGTTAAAGTAACACGATTTAAATGTATTTATTAAACGTGTTAAAATTTATAGAAAAAGAATGTTGATTTTATTCTATAACAAAAGTGAGAATAAAAATTTACAGAAAAAGAGTGTTGATTTTATTTTACAATCTTAATTTCAACATAATAGTTATGTTAATTGTACACATAATTAACCTCAAATTACGATCAGAATTACATTTCCTTTCTGTTGAAATATTTGCATCGCATCGCATCGGTGTTACCATTTAACACATCCATATTATGTTAAATTAACACAAAAATTTGAGTGGACCGTTTATGTAATTTATGTTATATTTAACACGAATTTTCCAACAGTGTAGAGATCAAACTGTGCTGTCTTCCTTTAAACTTTTTACTCTTTAACGCATGGAGATGAATACTTTCAAATTTTGTGGAAAATAAAGTGATAAAATAATGTGATTTAAAAAATCATAAAAAGTTATTTGCGATATAATCTGGAAATTCGTCAGATAAATAGTAAACACAATAAAGTGAATAATTAAATTCAATGGAGTTAAATTGAACAAAAATCAACTCAAGAAAATGTGCAGCTAAACTTCCGCTATAGATTTTGTTATCTAATTCACAAATGGCATTAAAAATCGTAATAAAAGCAAAGCTTGCACTTTTGCACACACAATCGTATAATATGCAATCTCGGAATATCGTCTCTTTCGAGAATATTTTAACCCTTGGTTTATCGTGAAATGTTGGTACATCAAATACATTTTTAAAAGCGTATTTCCTCCTCATTTTCTCCCTACTGATACGCGTCCGCTTCCATTTGTACAAAGTCATTTGGCTGCGTAGTGTAACACACCGGATACTATTGCAATGAAATTATTTAACGGCCGGCTAGCAGCGCGCTGTAAACAATACTCGGAAGTTCGCATTGCAATCTGCCAGGACAAAGGGCCCGGCCGGCCGTCCGGCTGCATCAGGGCTCGGACGATGTGCTTTTATTGCTCGGCACCCGGGTAGCCGGTTGACCATCGACCATGAACGAACCGCCTCTTTCTGGTCGTCTCTCGCGGCGCTTTCGTCAGCAAGCCGCCGGTGTGTCGCTGCAATTGTATATCAGGTGTGCGGCACTCTTTTTCAATAAATCCGTCGCCGTTTGACGATCGAGTGACCGCTAAAAGGACGATTATACGACACACGGGCGCGATTTCGCGTTCGAGTTTGCCGAGTTCCGGCAATGAAAGTGCGCTCCATTGACTATCTATTGTTCTCCGGCCGGTACACACATTTTCGTTACGAATAATCCTGATTTTATTACGGGAGAAAAAGATGAGATTGCATGTGTACAAGAGCGTGATTTTATTACCAAGTTTGTAGACAGGTGGATAGATGGAATTTATTTCGAAGCTTTGGGACAAGAGTCTCTCCCTAGTAGAATAGTAATTCTCAACAATATCAGCTGTAATTGGTAATTTGAGTATAACAATGTAAAGCTTGAAACTTTGATATTTATTCAAGGAGATGTAAACAGACAATATCTCTGAAATAACTGCAAATAGTAGATTTTATTTGTTTCTATTCAAATTTTATCGGTCAAAATAATGCTTCGTCATTACTTTTAAATTTATTCTCTCAAAACATTGTTTTCTACTTACTCGCTGTTATTGCGCCCAAGCTTTCAATTGTCGATTGTAATAACAACCAGAATTTAGAGCGTTTTCAACGCGGCGATAAAATTGGGACAACGTTACAGGTTACAGCAAAAACTGGAGAGTCATTAAAAAGTTTCAATTACTTTTTCCTTTAACTTTGCACTTTTCATTTGTAGACAGGTGCGGAATAACACCAAGAAGTGCGAAGTACAAAGTGCAACATGAAAAAGCGGAAAAGTAATACGAAATAGGGCGTATAATCGAAATTATGCGAAATCGCGTGCAATTACAAATACAATACGTAACGGAATCGGAATTACATTCAAAACGAATAATCTTTTTACGATACCACGCGGGGGTAAGCTGTGATTTATATCTATCGGAAAATGATTTTCTTAACGAGACGCGCTCGCCATCACGCGGGTTTTAAAAAGTTCCGGCGGCACAATGGAACGCGCTGTATCCATTAATCGGTGGCATAATGCATCGATAACGAAGGGAAATAAGAAACCGGGCTATTACCAGGCGTAATCTACGGCTGGAACTTACTTTGCGCGAGTCTCGAGGATCGAAACGACTTCGGGGATAAGGAGCCATTCTTCCACTTTGGAGCCAGAAAAGTTCGTAATGGGAATACGATTAAATTGCAGTTGGATTGCTAGAAAAATATTGCCATGCGATGCACGAGAAAGTCGTTAATCTCTCACGGAATTCAAACAACGCTCGAACATTACGCCCGAACATTACCCCGAAGACTTTTATGCCTATCCAGAAGAGAATTCTTGCTCGTATATTAGACGAACATTCATTAATCTTATATCGCATATTTTACATCTATAGTATTATTTAATATATGAATCTCTAAATCTGGACGCACCTAATATGTGAGACCATCCATTGTGAATTTTTCTATAACGCCAGATAATATTTTTTTTCCTTTGCAATATCCTTGTAGGAATGGAAAACTAAATTAAAAGAATGAGTATTTTATATCGAATATAAATCGATTCACACACAGCTACTGTATATCATATTTCGATAACGAATTTGCTCTCGTAAAATCTATATTAAAACAAATTACACTTCGCTTTTACCTAGATCATACGCTTAATAGTGTGCGCAGGCGATAATAAAATTATACGCCACCGGAATAATTGACCGCATATCCAACCAATTATAGGATATTGATTTTCCTTTTTCCTTCGAGTGCTTTAATATACTGTGCTCGGATAGTGCCTCTCTCAAGCGAATTATTGGCAGGCTGCTTCCTTTCGACAAAGGACAAATTGTACGATATCCTTATATATCTGTAATAACCACTTCGCGTTTTCAGAATCAACTCTCGTTAATAGTAAAAGCACACAATTTAAAATATCGACTTAAAAGTGACATTTTTTAACGTTTAATTTCTTAGCTCTTTATATTTGACCTGGTACGGAGAAGACAGTTAATTTCATCTTCTAATTTCCACTGAATTTATGCGCCGGTCCCGCGATGTTAAATTATGAAACGGCAAAATACAAACAAAATGGCAACATTTAAAAAAACAAGCTTTTCGACGTTCTTCGTGACGTTTTTCGGGAATTTTATGAGTATTCTATGAGGATCTCTTTGGTGGGGCAATTCAACCCTTCAACGCTTTACGGCGTCTCTTTCATCCACCTGCTATCCTCGATTCAAGTTTGTGGACGCCCAGTCTCTGAAAGTCAAAGACAAGCGTGACACGCGGCGCCGCGTCATTCGTATGCTACTTTTCACTTTGGCAACAAATATGAAGCCGATGCACCGGCTGACACCGGTCCGAAAATCTCTAGTTCACGATTCCGATCCCCCTCTTTCCGTCGTCCCTCATATATCCGCGCTCTCTTTCGCTTCAGGATTAGTTGAAAAGTCGAGAGCTACGATCGCTACGTGCTTGAAATGGGGAAGTCCATCCATATTCTTTTCGCGCTCGCCTTTTTCATTTATACGGGGAGAGCGCCTCTGCATAAACGCGCCGAAATTTATGGCCGAGAAGAGCCTCATTTCATCCCTTTTCTGTTCCGACGAAAGTGAGTGCCCACCCAACAATCCTCCTTGTTGGTCCCTCTGCCTGTTCTCCAAAACGATAACTAATTATACACGAATCGAATTTCTTGATCTATTAAGACTCGGATCCGTGGGAAGGACCGAAATTTATTCTACGTTCCCATCGAACGAAAATCTTAATGGCCTCTCTATCTTTGAGTTAAATTATTATAATTGCTTCCGTGTATATATAGCACTCGACCTTAATTTTAATGACAGTCACCGTCTCTGACGAGCGCGGAATCCATTTTTTCGTTAGCGAAAACATCGAGAAAAATTATCGGGCACTGTAATTTTCCAATTTTTGAAGATAATCTTGTACCCTTTTTATCCTTTTTAAATTAATTAAGATTAAAGGCAAAATTAAATTAGAATTTTGTTAAAATAAACTTCATTTGACATTTTGATTTTGAGGCTATTGCTTCGTCATCTATTTACTTATAGATACATATCATGCGGTAATATTATTAATATATTTCATATCGCTGATGGACAGGAATAATATTTAATATCTTGATGGAGTAAGAGACTCAATATGTTTAAATGCATTTATACATTACATTTGAAGTGTGCAGAAATATGGAACTCCCAGCAAATACGAATTTTGAAATTAATTTACGATGTCATTTTCGTCGTGGAACGAACGACTGATGGACGTGTCGCGAGTTAGGACTTAATACTTAATTAGTCGACTCTGTTTTACTACGACCGCTGTGACCCATATTAAATACCAACGTTCAATCGTCCTGTCGTTTCTCAATTTAGTTGCCGCAATTTGTAAAACTTTCAGTCTCAACTGAACATGTATAAAATAAATGATCAAAGTCGATTTTTTTCGTTGACACTAATAAATGCGCTAAATGACACTAATAAAAAAAAATTAAAAAAAATAATAATAATAATGATAATAATAATCTTTATTAACAGGCAAAAATTTCCTTTAACATACAGTGAGAAAAAGAGAACATACATTTTACAAATCAATACGAAAAGCGTTTTATATCAAGCCAAGACTCTGGATTGAGTTGTTAATTGAATGTTACGAGAATAGTCGAGAAAGCTTTAGTTTGAAAGTTGTATAATAAATAACCGATGCAAAAATAATATATCAGATCCGACATTAATTTGAAATTCTTTGGCAAATTTGTAGACTTTGGAAAACGCCATTTCTCCATCCATTTCAGATTTGAAACATCTTTGCAGAAGATATTCACGTAAAGCAGCACGTTCGCGTCTCTTCGATA
This sequence comes from Temnothorax curvispinosus, assembly GCF_003070985.1. Lineage (NCBI taxonomy): Eukaryota > Metazoa > Arthropoda > Insecta > Hymenoptera > Formicidae > Temnothorax > Temnothorax curvispinosus. Next base: position 41,717 of record NW_020225959.1, read on the forward strand.
TTCGATTCGCTGGGTCGACGAGAGATCGATCTCATTGTCAGTCGTCGTTTCACGAAAATATCGTGCTGTCCGCGACGTAATCGAGTTTGGTATCCGATCGCTCTCGATCGGCAACCATGCGAGCCCCAACGAACGCCGAATTAGCTGCAGTTATCTTTATTGCTCTGTACAGGCCCCCCCGTTCATTTCGAGCGCTTGACAAACGCTCTCGCAGGGAAGAGGAATGTGAATGGCCATAATAACATGTGACGTTGCGATAAAACTTTGTTAAACAACCGGCAGGCCTGGATTTGTCACCGTCGCGAGCGCGGTCGCGATTCGTATTTGCACACGGTTGACATCGTTGACCACAGCCATGCTTTATCCGCGGCTATCAACGTTATTTACGTTAGCCTTCGTTTAATTGGTCCAGACCTCATAGAGAGAGAATAATTGACGCGAACCGATTAAACCGATTACCACTAGTCAGCCTCTACTGATCGCTTAATAACTTCTTTCTATCCGTTATGGCATAATAGTCTCCTCCGTTTGTAGGTATATGAAACAGAGTTGTGCTTATGTAACATATTTTGACACCCATTATTATGTCCTGAGTCAATCTTAAGAGTCGAGCCGAATCGAGCTGCTTTTAAAGAAAAGTCGCGAAGCATTCTCCGACGTTGTTGTTGTTGATAAACGGACACTACTCTGGTAAAGAAAGACGATTAAGCAACCCACTTTGTTGTCCACGATTAGTAATCAAATTATTTGGATTCGTAACCCTATAAATAAACCCTGCGTATATAACTAAAAATAGTAATTAGCTATTCTATCTATTTCAAAGATTTTCAAGTTATACTAGTCAATTCTCTCAATTAGTTCTGTCGATATTCAGTTACGCAAAGATAATTTTCACTTAATTAAGGGCCACTAGCCAAATTGTTAAGTTGCTTAACTGCGGGAAAAGCGGTCAAAATTTCTCCCAAAGTAAGGAAATCTCGAGCTGAGTCGTCGAGCCATACGGATGTGCCTTCTAGAGCTGAATTGTACCTACCTATAGTATTGCTACGAATAATTAGTTCATTTTCCGCAAGACTTGTGCCTTTATTTCTGCGTGTACAGGAGTGCGTGGGCGCGGGATTTGGAAATCACGCGAGCGACTCTCAAGTACAACCGTATCACCTTAATTTTAATGACATTTCGGGAAACTTCGTATAATCGGTGGAATAATTTCGTTTAAATTCAATAACACAGTCCACGACGGAATCTCGAGAGAGATCGCGAGCGCCGTTTACCCATTTACCTTACGACGTGTTACAATTATGTTAGTTCAGCCTTCCTCAGCAAGAAGATGGTAACTCGCGGCTAACGATCTTGCGAGTACCCGAGAAAGGAAACGTTTACCTCGTACTGTGGCGTGTGTCTCCTGCGTTATCGCGCGTACCATAGAGAGTTGCTGAGACAACACAGCGCAGTTCCGCGACACTTGCTGCGCGGTAAGATAATAATAGTACGGTATATATTTTGTGCGATTTTATATCTTGTGAATTCATGTAAAAATCGTCCGCGCCATACGAATGACGAACGCGTTGCGCATCGCTTCTTATTTACACACACACACACACACACATAGAGATGATATTTTCGCAATTAAGTCCGCCATGAAAACTCTCGGAGATTCGCCGGCGGCGGCAGCGTGCAGTAATCGCTTTCGATTCGTATTTGCGCGATGTTACGGCCGCCGCGTACTTTCTCTCTTCTCGCGAGAAGCGAGAATCGCGTAATTCGCATGATCGGACACGGGCGTGCGACCCGAGCCGGCGTGCTTCCCTTCGAGCGACAACGCGAGCTGCACAGTAGTGAGTAACGTCGCGATTTTCCATCTCGATTGTTTCCGCGAAACAACGTTAGCGAAACGTTTGTTTTCGTATGCGCCGCTGTCCATCAGAAACTAAAGGGGAATCAAAATAACTGGCGATTTCTCTGCGGCCTTTGTACTCTCGGCGTACAGTTTCGATTAATCCCGAACGAATACCGAGATTTTTGCGCCCGTTATTTCGATGCCCGCAATCAAAAGACTCGCGTTCCGATATACGGTACTAAAAAAAGCACGAAAATACGACACTATAGGTAAACAAAATGTAAAAAAAAGGGTTACCGATGTTGGTATCAAACGAGCAAGCTTTAGATAATCGATTTACCCGCGCTCGCTATCTCGATACTTTTTTCTCACCCCCTGAAAGCAATTATTTTTAATTCTGAGTAGTTATTACGCAGCACGAGCAGTCTTTTAGTATACACACATTTATTACACATTTATTACTTGGTTTCTTCGTTAACGTATCATTTCTGAATAAATAATACCGCCCATTGTAAAATGTACTTTGTAGCTTCGATTGTTCTGTATCATCATTCTACGCTCTACAGGGTGAGGTCGTAAATTATCATACATATTATTTTTAACTAAGTTTCAATGTTCATTCAAGAATATTTCACGTTCGGCACAGTTTTTTGCCTCTCTTGAAAACTTTACTAATTGTTACATAGATGGTATTGTTTATTTATTGACAATATATATTTTTTAAAATTTTATAATACGATATTTTTGTAACGCAGTTTTCGAAATACATAAAACATAAAACACTTTGATATCGATCTATGTCCAGTGTAAAGCTACGGCAAGTAATCATCTATTGCCCAAACACAACAATAAGTGCAGTTGTACGTACGCAATGATGGCGAATATTTCGGCGATGGCGATACAACGCTCGTAATTTTCGCATTGTAAAGTAACACAATAATTAGATTCCACCAATATGCCAATAATGAACTGTTCCGCTAAAACGCGAGGCACGATTTTTCGCCGTTAGATGAGAAATTGCAGAGCGGGTTCCGCAAAACAGTTTCCATTCTTCTATCTTCTTTTTTTCCCCCCGAGATAATTAGACGTATTCAAATGAACCCGGAAATCCTTTCACGTTGTAACTTCAAGTGAATTTTGCACGTGCTTCGGCTAATTTTTCCTTCGCGGAGCACGAACGTCATGTATCTCGAGCCACTGCAATTTGCGAATTTTTCCCCTCCGCTGAGAGGCGGATTCAGAAGCGCGTAAAACTCTCTTTGTTATTAAAACGAAAATCCAAATTACTTGCACTGCATATAGAGGTACGCGAAAAGAAATACATGAACATTAATGAAATATTCTCGCTTATAAAATGTATAATATAACACAAAAATATATAAGTAACATTATATTATTATCAGTATAATTAACATTAGTGCATAATTTAGACACGTGCAAGTTAATGTCCATAAAAACTGTAATGTAAATACAGCACTCTCAAAAAAGATTTCTAGATACAATATTATTAGGATCGAAATAGGGCCAATCATATTTAGTATTGAAAGAAGAATATTTTAATCTTAAATAAAGGAATTCTTAAATTAGACTTTTAGAAAAAAGAATATTTTAATCTTAAATAGAGGAATTCTTAAATCTAGAATAAAATAATCTTGATGCTATCCCTCTAATTTTCTCAGAATTATTCTAGATTTAAGAATTCCTCTATTTAAGATTAAAATATTCTTCTTTCAATTCTAAATATGATTGGCCCTATTTCAATCCTAATAGTATTGTATCTAGAAATCTTTTCTGAGAGTGAGGAAATAAACGTAGCTAATAATATTATTATTATCAAACTCAATGTAAAATGTATGGTATAAAAATAATACGAAGTAATAGTGCGTAACACAGAGTTAAAAATAAAATAGGTCATAACTACCATTGTTTCTCGGTTTCTTTTTCAGTGTACGTGACAGAAAAAATATCCGCCTGTCTTTACTGTGTAATTCTACTGCAGTAACTCTTGTCAGAGATTCATGCATTTAACCGTGTCAAAATCCATCCGACTTGACCCGAAAGAATCTAGTGGAGTGATATATTGTTCGCGAAATTGCGGATGAAACGTAGCGCGAACGAACGGCTGTTTTGGGGACTCGGAACTTCCAAATGTGTATCTACGATCGGGCGGCCGCGCCGTCGCGCACCGGTTACTGTATCGCTTGCCTGCGGTTCGGAGACCTCGGAACTTTTCTCGGACGAACTTTATCGTCGCTGATTTTTCACGACTTCCACCCGTCAATGGAGCGACACGCCCCTGGGAGACGGGAATATCGCCGGTTTGCCGAATCTTTAACGATGGCAAGAGATACAGTACGCGACAAGTGGTTGGCATGAACAAAAGAGATTCTGCCATGAAAAATCGGGTTCTTTACTCGTATAGAAGATATATTGGTTGCTGTTTAGAAGACTGTATTTCCACCTCACGTGCTACTCACGTAAGGTAGGAAAATAAGAATACGTTCAATACGCGATACCAATACCGATCGACAAAGCTCTGATGGCTCTCGTAGATTTCGAATGAAACAAACTCGTCGCAAATAATAATTGACGCGTGCGTCAATTATTCCCGTTGATAATTCCATCGAAGCAGATCTCGTCGAGTGGGGTCTCGTACGTGCTGAGCTCCGTCGCAAAAGGGATTCGGATTTGCGTATATGCGTGTAACCGGTTATTAATTTCGATCGTGAAAGGGGGACGCGGGGGGCGAATCTCGCCTAATGCGCTCACGCATTACACGCGCATTCGGAAATCAGCGCGGGCACGTGCGAATATGTTCCGAACCTATTTAGCTAGATTAAATCAATGGAGGATCGGCCGAGATGGATCAGCGTACGAAAATGGATCCACGAAGCGCGCGCGCGCGGCAGTCGCATTATGTCCCCGGGACATCGTAATCGCATTAATTGCATTGACCGACACCGTGAGCACCGGTGCACAAACGCGGTCCGATTGCGACGCGCGGCAAGCCGGACGCGACGCGCGCGGCTGGGAATTCGCGCCGCGGACAAGTTCGGCGACGGAAAATTTCCGATATTTGTTTCGCGCTCGAGGTTGACAGGCTCCATTCCGAATTGATGGCGACCGTAGTATCGAGTGCTGGCTGTTGCTGCTGCAGCGGAAATGAATCGAGCCGCGAAGCAGATGGCTCGCGCGAAATATATCAAAAAACCGTTTGTAGTTCGCGATGTTATTTTTTTTTGCGAATGCAGACGAGCCCTAAAAATAAGCTTTCTAAAATATTTCACCTAAAATGGCGGTGTCTCGTCCGAGATTGCTAAAGATCTATGCATGTGCAAAAATGTGAACAAATGTGTCTTGAAAAAATTATTCACGCCAACCGGTTCTGCGGATTCTCTTCGTGCGAAAAATATGCAGTCGCAAAAACATCGTAGTGCTAATAATACGCTTATTTCGAGCGCACAGGAATGCATAAAGACCGGATTACCAGTGAAATCATACACGAATGAAAAATATCCGCGTATCCGGTTTGTAGGTATTCAATTCTATTGAAGATTATCCCACACAGCATATATGAATCGTACGAATCGATCGGACTCGCGCTAATATTTATGATTTGGAGGTATAGTTAGCTGTGATTAACCTGATTTCCTAAATTCCTGTCAGAGATGCGCTGTCCAAAACGTGGTCGAATACGAATATGTCAGCATTAGCGATCGCGTGGCAGTTTTACGAGGGGGAAAAAAACGTATGCAATAATAATTACATGGTTGTCGAATAACCCAACAAATAAACGGCTTACGATAATAATAGAAAGAATTAAATCAAAAATAAAATACTTATGTATTCGCACTGGCAGGTGAAAGAAAAAGGAATTGAGGACACGAGATTTGCTGGACTTTGGCTTTCGCGAAACGGATATGAGAATAATCGATTTGTCGAACAGATTAATAATTAAATAATTCCCCAATCATCCTCGATAAAAATGAGTTTATGAAAAGCAAACTAAATCGGTATTCGTTCAATAACTTCGTGTCGATTAAAATTAATCAGACGTGAAGATTAAAATACATCGCAAGTTTTTATTTTTAAATTAAATTCATGCCATTTCGCGCAATGGCTTGATTAAATGCCAGGTGTTTAATATTCTTGCTACTAAGTATATGCTTGATAATAACTAATTACTTGGTCCCTCAGCCTCTCAGGTGTACAGGGACGTGCTGAAGATAAGACGACACTGTCTACGAACTCAAGCGTGTCCTCTTAGCGCTTAAGTAGTTGTATGAACCTCATAAGCAGTATTCATGACGCTGTTTACTTTACAGTGGTATAAGTAGTATAAGTGATGTAAATATAGCGTGTACTACAAGAAACTCTCCGAAACAAGATAAATTTAACAAGAGCGGAGACGACTGTTCGGATGAATAAATTTGTAATCAGCTTCCGGCGACAGCCCTTGATTAATTTTAATTGTCAATTTCCCTTCATCAACCGTTAGTTTCTGTCTGAATTTAGACAAAAAAAATTCGGTGAATTGCATTAACCTGAATTGTTCCCATTTACGTAGGAGCTAAATTTGATCAAGTTGTCTCTGTCAATCGCTTTTAAGGTCAATTTGTGATATAACGAGGATATGTATACATTTATTAGAATTAATAATCTTTTTTCTTTTTCTGTATTGCCGGAAAGAGAAAAAAGATCTAGGAGAAGACAAATATAAAAAAAAAACTGTAAGAGACAAACGATGTCGGTGAAGTCGCGCGGAAGATATTGCAATACGAGCTTAAGAGTACCGCAAGAGATATAGTGGGTATCTGTCGCTCAATTAAGGATTGCAATTTGCGTGCAAGCTCTCCCCCGTCCGATAAGGACGAGCTCCAAGTCGAGTCAAATCGAACGATGTCTCTTACCTCGCGATTGAGCGGCTTCGCCAGAGTGATGACACCGGTGCGCGGGTTGACGACAAAATGGTCCGTGAGTTGTATGCCATATTTCACCGGCGATCCTTCGGGATCGTGGCCCTTCAGGACGAACACTTCCGTCCCGACCTTGGTCGATTCCGAGAGCGGCAGGCCCGTGGGGTATCCCCCGGCCTCCAGGATAGGTGGCTCGTTCACGTTGTTACCCGCTGGAACAGCAAAAAAAGAAACGTTTGTTTTCGAGAGTTTCTGGTTGTTGGCTATATTGATCACCCCACACGCCCGCGAAATCCCTTCCTATGTACCTTAGAGCGGGTTTATTTATTCTTCTCGTTAACTCCCCCTTACACGCTGCAAGCTGCGTTCGCTTGAAACGAAATGTCTAGGGTGTCCCGAAAGTTACCCTCGCGAAAATAACTATAAAAGCACGAACAGTTTCAGCGTTGTTAAACTCGGAGTAAAAAAAAATTGAATAATGTTAGAATAATGCATGGAAAAAAACCATATTCATTCATTACTTTCATATGTATTTTAAAAAAAATTTTACTTGTAGATTAAAATACATGTTTGTTGTAAAACGAATCAAAAAATAAAAAATTTACATGTCGATTATTCTATTTTGTCTTACAAACATATTCCTCCTTTTTCGTCTGCAACATATGTCAATATTTTAAACTGCTGATTTCTACGATTAAGATGATACCATAATCAGAACCTGTGTATTTAATCATTGCGTTGAATCACGATGAATTCAATCGCTAAGGGTGTATTGGGGTCGACGCATTTATTGTGCATAAATGCTATTGGATCGATATAGATGATTAAGGCTACACGAGCTAAGTAGATTATGATTGATGTATCCGTTGCGCGGAAATCGATTTTTGCCCGCCAATATCGCCCGCCGGACCTGTCGATAATCAATTTCGCTGCGAGATCCGGGGGCTTAGTGTTTTCATGCTCCTTTTGCAACAGGCGCAATCAATACGGAAATCCCAATTCAGTGCGTTGAACAAGAAAATATATCGCGTCGTCAAAGAAGCTTTCCCGGTTCTTATATCACATTATATCATTATATCGTTTGAGGACGAAAACAAGACGAGGACAAGGGAGAAGGACGTTTTGTCACGAGAGACAAATGCCTTGGAAAACGAATTCTTGAGCTTAAAACTTAATAACTCTTGTATTTCTCTGCGAAGGTAGAAACTATCGAATTATCAATATCTCAAGAAAAGCATTTATATTCCACACTTTGTTCTCAAGAAAGTAACAAATTTAAACGTCGATATTTTACATTGCACATTTAAATGAAACGAAATAAATCGTGTGTTTTGAAGAGAAGTTTTTTTCTTACAACGTTCGTGTTGAGCGTTTTATAAGCAGATAATACATAACATTACATATTATCTACACTTGAAAAAATTAAAACGGAACGTTCGCCTTTTCTTGTGTAATTACGTTCTCGCGGCGCAATAGTTATACTATAATGAAAGAAAATACCGAGACTCGCGTAATCAAAGTATCGGCGGACATAAAAGGAATGGAATCAGTGGCGGGACACCCTGTACAATCACCTTGTCCCCGGGAAACATTGGATGAGCTTTGTTCGCGGCTAGGTCACGGTACTTCGGGACTCAAAAGAGCCCGGAGGTCCCAAGCCGCTAATTCGACGCGAGCACCAGGGGCTCGACCCCGTAAGTCCGAAAAGTCGTAAAACTATTACCAAGTTGGGGCGTACGAAGTAGCCCCCACACAGCCGTGGAAACTTCTTTCCGAACTTCCGCAGCTTCTAGCCGGAAATTGTGGCGGACGTAATAGATACATCGCGGGCTTTAAGATCGGCCAAACGGGGCTCGCTATACTTTTTTACGGACCCCATTCGGCGCGAGGATACTGCTGCTGCGAGACTGCAGCTGCGGCTTTCCATGCCTCTCTTTCTTCTCCTCTCTTCCTCTTTCTTCTTTTCTTTTCCTCCCTTCTTCTCTCCCTCTTACTCTCTCTCTCTCTCTCTCTCTCTCTCTCTCTCTCTCTCTCTCTCTCTTTCTCTCAATAAAGGTCAAAACGAAGGGCGACGACAGAAAGGAGCCTCTTCAAGGAACAACAATAATCGTTAAAGGGGTAACGACGTATGCGATCGCGATCTCATTCCTTTCTTCGCGGTTGCCGCTACCGTCGCAGATTCACGGTCGCTTAGAATTTTTGCCATTACGTGTCGGGTGTCGGGTTATACGGCGCCATCGTAAGAAGCCCAGACTTTTATGCGAATTGCACGCACCGCTCGTAAGTAGGAAAATCGTGGGCAAAGTACCCGCTGCAGTATAGCGTCGTTGACTCAAAACTCATCGAGAAAGACCCATTATGTTTTAAGATATCTCAGGACAGACGGTGCAGTGAATAATCGGCGAAAAATTATCACTAGCAATTTTTAAAGAATTAAAAATATTATATTATATTTTTCTGTTAGCAGAGCTGTTATATTTGGACGAATGATATTACTTCTGTCATCAAAAGTGTAACGACATGATTGTTTCATTAATTATTGATTAAAAGACGTGACAGAGACTTGCATGATAAAAAAGATATTAAAAAAATGAGGTAGTTTATTATATGTATGTGTATTGGTACATGCCAAAAGTTGTACAGTGTCCTTTACATACACAATAAGATATTTCATGAAACTAATTTAATGTAATTGGTTTTTATGTACCTAATGTGTTATATATTAATTCTAAAATTATATTAATTATAAGATTAGAGGTTTTACAAAAAGGATAATTCTTATACAAGAGTCCCTTTGATTTCTTGCAATGTTGAAAGCACGAAACAACGGGAAGGAGATTCATGATTCAGTATGACTCCGAGAAGTTCGTCAGTAGAAGAGATAAAGCGAAGTCTCTGTGCTGAAAGTTCCCGCTGCTGCTGCATCGAAGAAGTAAGACTGTTGGAAACCGCGACGGTTGTACGCACAAATTTTCCCTGATCCATCAAAAGAGAAGCGGTGGCAACTTTTCTCGTGGGAAGTTTTCTTCAAACGCATTTTGTAAATTCAAATAAGGAATTCGAGAATGACGCGGCGGAGACTGAACTTTCTTTGAGACGGGCGAGAGCGAGTGACGGTCGGTATCGGGGATCACACGAATGACGCAAATAACCGAATTACCATAAATTTTCAGTCACTAACTACCGTTTCGTAACTCCGTATATCTCCCCTCCAAATTAATCGTTAAACTTTCGACCGACATTTTTCCGGATCGTCGCCTAACTTACCCCTGTCTCACGCAAAGATAAAAAATCGTCGCTAAAAGAACATCTTTATGCTCCACGTGAAAAGAAACGTTAAATACGTTACGTTACGTTAATTAATACGCTAATGATGAACGACGAGGAGCAAAAATTTTAGAGCGCAAAGAGAGTCGACTGCAACGTCTTTCTTCATACAATGCCTTTATACAATTATCTTACGAATCACTGAAACTCACTGAACCGATTTGCTCGGAGGCTGCCTTACGCGATCGCGGGCAGGGGAGCACGGCAGCAATTCCCGTTATAATTGTCACCTTAATTGCGCGAAAACTCGCGGAATAATCGGCGCCGCGAGGATTTTGTCGGGGTCGCGAAAAAGCTGGTTATTACAGGGGATTGACGGAAATCGAAAAGTGAGATAAGGCTGAGAATCGGTAACTACCATTCTCGCCGCGCGACTTTCCTCTTCGAGGTTGAACTCCATCATGCAATCGTGGCTCGGGGCTGCGATCTCACCTCGGCAGACCGTCGCGTCGCCCGTCTCTCGCCTCTACCTCCTCTCTAGCCTCCGCTCACTAATCTTCTCCATTTCCGAATCGTCCTTCCAGCGACAATTCTTTGCGCGCGCGCGCGATAAGGAACAATTTTCGCGTTGTGAGTCCCTTTTTATTGCGCCTCCTAAGCGCACTTATGATCCGCTCTCTTCACATAAACCGCGTTATTGTCGACCGTTCTGTTCCTCGTCGCGCCATTAACCCTAAAGTCGGCGATATATCCTGCGAAATAAACGCGTCTGTTTCTCACCGCACGGAACCAAAGCTTTTTCGAGCGAAACGACGGCGTTCTAAATCCACTTTACGAATATTACGTTATCAATAGTTTTAAGCGTCCACGATTACTACAGTATATTAAAATTCATAAACGTTATTAAGGGATGTACGTAATAAAATCATAATATATATTTTATAATTTTATAAAATTTAATTATATTTATTAATAATTTAACGTACGTAGTAAAATTATATAAATTCAATCTTGGGAATATGCATGATTTAGATTTAATAAATATCGATCGTTTGACTATTCTCGTTAAAACTTGTCATAATCCTGTAAAATATTTCCTTCCTACTTTTATCGCAATAAATTATTGGTTGTCCATCGCAAGTTGAAAATGAACATCATAAAGATACGCGTAACTATAATACGAAAGATTAATGCGATATCGTAAAATGGAAACCAGCGGAATCTAACGCGGGTCGTTGTCCGGAAATTGGACTGCGCGAAAATAAATCTTCACTAACGTAGAAACCTGGTGTACGCATATAATATTGATAAATATCGATCCGCAATCGGTCGGGGGACCGTTTTTTGTTGTAATATATATCGCGTCTTTCCACGAGAAGAATCTCTTTACTTCTATCACAGTAAATTATCGGTTTTCCTCGGACACTGTTAATTTATTTGCGGAGTAAATTATTGTTCTTCCTTTTTCCTGTTGTAACATATTCGAAGCACGAAAGAGTGACATTTCGTAAATTAGATCCGAGTACGATTCGAGAACGCGCAGCTAATATGACAGATTAATAAAATGTCGTTTACGTTAAGCTTAATAAAATTTTAGTCATATGGCCGGAAATTGAGTTCCGTGGAAATACGAAAATAAATCTTAAGGAGTTACACACGTTTGGCTGGCCTTAAAACTAGGTCGAAATGAACGAACTTTTATTGTAGGTAAAATTATGTTTTATTAAAAAATAAAAATATATGTCTTGTAATAGAGAGTAGTCTTTTGAGAATATCTCCTGAAAATTCGTTACTTTTGATCGAATTTTAGACCTGTCAAATATATAATATGAAACCCCTTAAACACGCCGTTATCTCGTGCAGAAGAACACGCCGCGTGAAAAGACAGAAGATGAAAAGAACTGTTGGGAATTGGTTTCGTCTGTTACTTAGAGGGTTTGAGCGAATCCAAAAGAGAGGGCAAACCGCTTGGCATAAAGGCAGGGACCATTAGCTTCATTTCATCTGAGTCAAACGTGTCAGAGCGTTTATATGACAAGATAGATACCTGTGGTGAATTCTGAGAAACGTACGGATACCACGTGCTTCTACAGCTTATAAAATCCGGATGAAACAGCGGATATTCAATTAATTTTCTCGGTGGATACATTCGAGTAATATATGTGGTAATCCAAATAAAAGCAATATTATGTGTTACTCTTAACAAATAGTGACAGTTTTAAACATTTGTTCGAAATCTAAATGACAAATATTTTCAGATCCACATACTAATGATGAAATTCTTGAGTAAAATTCTTCAGATTTTTAAAAATTAATATTAAACGACAAAATTTGGTTATCTACACTTATGTCTTACGAAATAATAATTAATAATAATATCGTAACTAATATATTAATAGCAATTAATATATAGATACTGGTATAATCAATTAATATATAGCTTTATATTAATACGAGTTCTCGTAGAAATATATTTTGTCGAGACGATGCATAATTAAGATATAAAAACCCAGCAACATCGCTTGAGATTAATTACCATAAAATAGCCGTATTTTCAGCGCGGCAGGAAATTAACAGGTTCCTCCGGTGTTATCGCACCGCTAAGATGTCCAACAATTAATTCATCGCGCGCGATATCCCCTTCTGTTTCGTTACTTCTGGTTTTCACAAATTCCCGCGGAACCAAGGAAAGTCGGAATTTAAAGCCCGGAATAAATTAGCAAACATTAAAACGGTAGCGCAAGTACTAATAGCTTACGGCTCTCTATCGCTAATAAACAAACAGACCGATATTCGTCCTTATGAAATTCATCCTTACTGCGAATAATATATAACTTTTATCAAAATCTTAGATTAAAAAGATTAGGAAAATGGACGACATGCTTTGTTTTCATGATCCTTATTTATTTCGACTATATTCCTGTACTCATTTTCTTCCTAGTCGTAATTATTCGTGGAATATCGATGTCGCAAACATGATAATGTGTTAAATCCTCCGATCTTTCGCTCCTTGATCTTCTTCTTCTTCTTCCTCTTAGATCAGGCTTGAGCTTGTTTTCCCAACTTTATGGCATTTCTACCGAGACCATTGTTGATCCTGTGAGCATTTATTTTGTTTTACCACGGATAGGCTGCTCACGATCCCTGCTATAACACCTATTCTGAACGTCAAATAGAGGGATTCTCATGGCGAGAGAGAGAAAGAAAAAAGATACTTTCGGTGGGGTTACCACTACCTTCCGAGAGGTAAAATAAAAATCTAGAATTTTCGACCGGATTTGAACTTTGAGGGTTTTTCGATGTATTACAGCAACGCGCGTCTCTCTCTGCGCCACGATCGCTCTTTGATATTTAATGTTATCGCTCTAAGAGCCTGCGTGACGTAAGAGCCGCGAGGATCTTATCCTTGAAACACGAGGCGACCTGTTTGGGAATCGATGAAGCTACCGGCCACGCGATCCTGCCGGGCCATTAAGCCAAGGAACGTCCGACGCGTTCGAAGAGGGAATTGGATAAACAGCGCGCGCGAGCGCGCGTTTCCGACATCTACCTCTAAAAATGACCATTCCAGCACGGAAACCGAGAGTAGTCTTTCGGGCATCGCACTACGTAGTTACACAAGTAATCCCCGCGATATCGACCGATCGCTGTAAGCTCGCTCGTGACGGAAATCGGATTTTCGGAGGACGCGCGCGGCCATCCTGGCGCGTCTCGCCATCGAGCAAAGTGCTCCGCCGAAACTGGCTATACGAGAAGCGCAAATAAAAAAAGACAGATAAAGAGAGAGAAAGGAAAAAGATAAATGGATGCCGAGAGATAGATAGGGGAAATGGAAACGTAAGGCAAGACAGTGCCCAAACTTTCGCGCCGGATGATGAATATACATGAAGAACAAAAATGGAATAACAATAACTTTGGTGTTTCTTATTCTGACGTAACAAATAATCGTAATGTAGACAATGTAGAATGTGGAGGGTAAAAATATCTTTCCTGATATTTTGCCAAATATTTTAAAGTAAAACGCGAATAAATAAAATAAGTGTAAATTAGAACAATATTTTTAGTTATTAATATGTTTATTTTAGTATCACGAATATAATTGCACGATTCTTTTGCGGCTGAGAATGCGATTTTATCATTTTGAGGAAATAGAAGAAGGGAGAGAAACGGTGTTGTGTGTGTGTGTGTGTGTGTGTGTGTGTGTGTGTGTGTGTGTGCGTGTGCGCTGCGGGAAAAGAAACGACGTGGAGATAAGATTCTTTTTGGGATCTCGGTAAGGCTGGCTGCCGGCTCGGGGAATTATTTTAGACTTGTTAATGCAATTCCCTTGAAAGCTCGCGCGATACACCGCCGAATAGGTGCGCGAGGCACCCAGGCCACGTCGCCGTGGATCCGAAGTTCGGAGGATAAATGTAGTGGTTGGCGTTTTACGCGGTATCTGCAGTCCCTCATATATGCGCCGGCATGGCGGGCGGCGCGGGCGGCGCGGGCGGCGGCGGCGCTCCGAGAGAGATTTTGCTACAGCCGTATGAGCGATGCCGTGGGAGTGCAGCCACTACGAGCGATGCCGCCTCCTCCACTTTCTCACGAGAAAGCGAGGGGTTTCGTCGTGCCACGAGATATTGCATCGGTCTCCCGCGAGATATCCAGCGCGCGCTTTACATCCCCTCGCGGGATGAAAAACGTAATTCTCTTTGTTGCGCGACATCATTTTTGAATTACAGTTTCAATACGAATCGAACTAATGTTAAAAGAAATACTCGTGATTCGTAAATAATTCATCATTTGTCGCGATTTCAAACATCGCGCGTGGTATGAATTTTACAAAACGTCTCTTCTCGTCGTTGGCGAATGCGCAATACGGCTTAAATGCATATGTAAGTCGGAACGCTGTGCCAAGGAGGAAGGGTTCCGCGTCGGCATCGCGGCCGACTCGTACTACTTACGTAGATTCTATTGCGAGTATAGGAAAATAAATTGTCGATGCAATCGCGCGCTCCTCGGTACTCTCCGCCTCTCGAAGCCGCCATGAATTTCGCTTATCTGACAGGCCTGGAATCAAATCTATTCGCTTCTACGAGCTTCATATACAATTTATCGTCGGGAATCGACGGGGCCGGGGCTATAGACAAAAGGGCCGGGGAGATACGTATACCTCGCGATACAAGGTATTCCGATACATTTCCGATACCGGTGAATGGAAGTCGGAATCAATGGCGGCGTTACGAAATCATGCACGCGGATTGCCATTGTGAAAGTCCGAAAGGTGCGAGATAAATGCCCGTAGAAGAATAATTGACACGATTACCTTCACATACCGTTACAAGCTATATCCTGCGCGTGTCAGAACAAGTTTTACAACACATTGTTATCCCCGCGTGTGTGGCGCCGCTCAGACGGCGGCATCATTAATCTCGCTCGTTAGCGAACTCGCGCGACAAGTTGTCGAAGCAAAATTCTCAACGATAAATTTCATCGGTGTTACTTCACCGTGCTGCTGCTCCGCCGTGTTTAGAATTGCGATCCACTTCGCGATCGGTATATTGTCGTTGATACTGTATAGGCACGGAGTTGTTCACCAATACAACAATAGCCCCGTGAATGACAAGCCGTGCGAAGTGTATATCTACACACATGTTTGAATTAGTATTGTATCTATTACGATATTACGAATAGTATTGCGAGTCGAGTAAAGATTTGTTTGATGTAGAAAGCGACTACGGCAACGTTGCATAAACGCGTTTATATTTTTTTGCAAATAAATGTTACTGTAAAAATATTCAATCGTTGCGCACATTCTAGTGATCTCCTGCATTCACATTTTATTTGACGATCAAAAGAGACACAAAAAAGACTTTTTATCTTTGCAAAGAAAATAAATTTTGCGAGTGAAAAAAGGAATTAAAGCAATAAATGCAATAAATGGAATAAATGCAAAGAGATGTATTTTGACGTAAGGGACGAATTTTTTAAAAACTTTTTCGCGATAACAATAGTCGAAAACAACCATTTCTTTATTTTTACCGAAGAGACGAAATAACTGTATGAGAAAGGCAAATGTAGTCCAGAGTTTATCGACAATGCGAATTTATGCCGGCTGTTTGCAGCGAGAAGAAAGCAAATAGTATCGATAAATCGAGCTAGAAAATCATTATATGCAAGACAGCGGAAGAGTTATCGACTGTGATATCCAACGCGAACGCGAGCATTGATGCGACATGCGGCTAATAAATGATATTTATCGATACTATAAAAAAAAAAAGATATTGGCAAGCGCGGTCTCGATTTCATCTTCGCCTTCCGCTCGATATATTCCCGCGGAAAATCAGTTCCGTGCACTTTTATCATTTAATACATTATACATAATAAAAGAGAGTACGTAATATATATTATATATTGGAAATTACACTTTTTATACGCACTCATTCGATACGTGGCTCTCATTGTAATTAACTGTTATATTTACATTAAATTAAGCATTCGAAATAAAGGCTGCATCATATGTTATAGAAGGATATCGATATGGGAGCTAATATATATGAACATATAATATTACATAATTATTGATATCGTTCTTCATCAAAATTTAAATTTACAAACAGATTTCTAATATTGATATTTGATATATTGGGGATTTAATTGAATGCGCTTTCAATGTAGTATTCGAAATTTATCCCAATATGGCTCTTTCAATATTGCTCATTACCATTATTATTCTTTAGAATTCTATGACAATTAGTAATTACATATTGTCTCGGCATCAGTTATTTTCTCTTATGTTAGTCATCTGTTCGGCTGACGGAGCTGCGAAATAAATGCGCGTCCGAATTCGTTCTTGCATTAGGCAGAAGAGGAGCGGGACGTGATCCGAAGAAGCTGTCCGGGTGGTCGTTCGGGCCGAAAAGGTCCGAGAGACCTTAATGGGAATCCCTGGCGGCAGCGCGCGCGGATTTGCATGGTGAACGGGCTTTTCGGTCGTCGGGGAATCCTATAGAGGGTACCACGAACAAGAGGGAGGGGTCGGACTGAGACGAGCAGTCTCCGGGGTAACGTTCCGCCGCGCGCGGAATTAATCGCACCCGGTTACAAAAGAAACCCCGTCGGCCATTGTGTGTCCGGGTCCGGAGCTCCCCCGTCCGGGATCAAAAATAATTAGTTCGGGAGAGAACGCCGGCGTTCTCCATCCGTCCCTCTCCCTCCCTCCCCGTTCGTTGGCTCTGCGTGCGACCAGAAACCCTTATCACGTACGAATCCTCACCCGTTCTTGTCACTTCGGCGAGAACTACGTGCGCGGATTGCAATTCGCTGACAACAGGTGAGGAAATAGCAATACTTTGTTGGGGAACCATTTTTCAATTTAACCGAAGTATTTCTTTTTCGATTTTGGAAACGCGGGGAAGCACCTAACTAATTGGAGTAGCCAGCTTCTTCTTTTTCCTCTTCTTCTTCTTTTTATATACACACTCTAATAAACACTAATATTTCTTTAATATAAAAATTAAAAGTCTTTAGTTTTTTAAATAAAATATGTTGTATAGCTTTTCGTATTATATTTGTTCTTTAGTATTTATTATATTTTTATATATTTATTATTTATTATAGTGTGATCTAGAATTTGTAAGAATTTGTAAAAACAAACTTTACAATAAAAAAAACCAAAGATGTCTTGTAAACTCAAGAGCAAAAATGTCTCTAAATATTACGCCACCTACGTCAACCCTAAAATGTCAAAGTCTAAAGCGGACAAATAATGAACAATTTACGAAGTTTTGTTACCCGACAACTCCAGAGCGGCCGCGCAACTTTCCCGATCTATCTTGCGGTCATGCGGCTTTGCATATTTTCGACAGCGATACCGGCGATATCGATTTCGCAGCTGGCTGGCTAGCTGTCGCGGGAAAAATTTTTCGTTAGATAGACGCGTAATATTACACGCGCGCTGAACTTGGTTGGCTTCCTCCATCATCATCGACAACCGCACGACGACCGCGAGAATCGCGGACGAAGTTTCCAGACGAGCGCGAGATGCGAGAGTCGACGTGATAGCGAAACTTTTTCGGACTGCCGAGCGTGGAAAATTGCGGAGAGGCGTAAAAATTTTTGCGAGTCGTAAAAAGGATGATTAGAATCGTCCCACGCAACACTCTTGCCTGGTGTTTTCGTATAGAAATACCTTGTGTCTTCGTGGCGCGTGCTTGGAAGATACGCTCGGAATGATATCGCGAAGATTCGCGATTACTGGCGAGGCGAATCGCGGGACGCGTTTACCGACGTCTTTCAAAGATCCAACCAAATGTAAAAAAAAAAGAAAGAAAGAAAGAAAGAAAAACGAAAAAAAAGGAAGTTGCGCCGCGGTCTCGTCCGGAAACTTTCTTACGGCTGACCGCGTTTTACCAAGACGCTGCACCTTAGAAGCGGCCTGTTCTCTTACTTTTAAAAAATTACCAAAGTTTTCTCGCGTGGTCGTAATTCTAGGATAGTATTAAAACTCTAGTATCTGGCCGCGCGTCTGCGGCAAGTTTAATTTAGCGATCGGGATTGATCGTTTTTTCAACTTGACAGTGTCATCGCTTTTAATGACGTTCTCTCTCTCTTTTTTATGTCATGTGATACCCGTTCGTTTTTTCGCTGTGAAAAATGCACTCTGGTTTTCAACTCATGCATGCTGCAAAAGTAATTTGTCACATTTAGCGTTAAACGAAAGGCAGGGAGAGTATAAATCCGCATAGAGTTCTTTGAAATCAGTGGAAAACACAATTAATTCGTATTGGTCAGCGTACGTTCATTAATCCCAATTAGAGATCCGAATTAAAGGTGAAACAATTAGAAGGCTTGAGGTATTAAAATGTTATCACACGTATTATCTCGAACATATGACACACAATAAGCTTTTTGGATATCGTGTTTTATTGTACAATAATAAATAAATTTACAATCAATTTTAATTTTTTTTAATTGGTCCATGTACGCGCCGTAAAAAAATTACCTATATGCATATTGACACTTGTTTTTAATTTGACTAATACAATTCGGAATTGGATACAGAGAAGAGTTGACGGCTTTCGACTCCACGTCTTGCCACATCTTGCATTTTGCGCAAGTTGGGACACGAGTCACACTTGAACAACTTCAGTAACGAATGGAGCATTTCCCAGTCCTGGATGAGCAACGCAATCCCTGGGGAAATTAATCCCTGAAAAATCTCAGAAGCAACATCTTCTGGAAAGTAAATTCTAAAAAAAAATGGGGTGACTTGTACGCAGTACCGGGAGGGAGGGAAGATCGCGCGTTCGTGAATTACAAATGAAATGAGATCGATATTCTCTTCGGCGGAATGTCGACCCCATGCAGCTCGAATCGCGGTCGTGTCGCGTAAAAGTGATGACGTCACATTTTCTCTGGTCACAGGTAGTATTAATACACCGCGGTATATATGTTTCTCTAACCCTCGATTAACTTGGTAAATTTTCGCGAGTGGAATCGATTAAAAAATATTCATCGTATTGATGAAAATTCTGCAAAATGGACTCAGCTTTACAGGAAACCGTCTAAAATATTAATTACAGTAAAAAGAGAGAGAGAGAGAGAGAGAGATAAAGAGAGAGATAAAGCTATATCAATTGTACGTAATATACATCAAAAAGAAGCAGAGAAAAACGTGAAATGCGAGAGCGATATCGGGAGCATCTTTCAACTCGTAATACACCTCAAACTTTCATTCGGCAAAATTTACTACACTCGCATTTATTGTTCGCTACTTCACACGGCGGTGCATTATTAATGGCATCGTACCGTTTTCGCGCGTTACCTTTCGGGTCCGCGCAGAAATACACCCGGGGTTGCCGCGGGCCTCGTAATGGCGAATACAAACTGCGGCGAAATTAGCCCCCCGAGAAAACGCTCGCCGGGAGCTCGTTCCGGCGCCAGCAGATAAATTCTCGCGAAAAAACTTTGATACCGCAAAGAACTGAAAATCGGGGTCGTGCACGCCCGCGCACGTCCGAGGGGTGTGGAAAAATGGCGCGAAGCAAACACACGTACGTGCGCGTTCCCCTTTCCACACACATACACAAGCGTACACATATGCGTTATACATCCAGGGTATTCGAAAGAAAACAATACCCATCGTTCTTTTTGTCCGAGAGTTTATTTTTCAGAAGATTTTTCTTCCGAGGATTGTTTCCAGGGGATTATGCCAAAAGACTTTTTTTGTTCAAATAGCACGATATCTAAGGGGGATTCTAGCGCGCTATAAACGATAACACGCTGTCGATGGATATGAATAACCATGCTTTATCCTTTCCACACGTGTCGCGCTACAACAATCTATCGGAATATTTTATTTCGGTTTAAGTAATCTAATGTAGTCGCGATGCAAACGGCAGTGCAGAATATTTTAATTTGCCTCAGGCAATGAGAGAACAAAACGGTATGGTGTTTATCACCACGAAATAAAAATTTGAAAACTGCAGAGACATACGAACTACGTAAACTCACGAAATAAAATAAAATTTTCTCGAATAATAAAGCTAAATTATTCACTTGATTTCGACGTATAGCTATATATGTAGTATAATTTTGTTTTCTTGATTAAACAGTGTAAAGCTAGTCTCAGAAATTATTTATAAACAACATGTTATCATTGGGACAGAAAAAACGTAAAAATTGCAATTTTATTTCATTTTTGTACTTGATATTGTTTAAATAAATCATTAAAAAATTGAAAAAAAATATATTAACAGAAAAACTTAAAAAACCGTAATTGCAATTCTCGATGTCATAGAAGTGTACCATAAAAATTTCATTCATTTTTACTGTACAGGAGCAGAGATACATATTATGATATTTAGATGGGAAGTTATATATCTATATATATACAATTTCTGTAACTTTTAAAGCAAATATCTCAGAAACGGGTCAGACAATCGATCGCAAATTTAACACAGGTTTTTGGGATATATAAGTGCACAATCTCTGTAAATTTCAGCTTCATCCCTCTATTTTGACATAATAAGCGATATACATCCTTAAATAATAATATCAATCTTCTCAGTTAATTAACGAAAACAAACTTATATTTGTCGTGACGGAGGATATTTCTGTATGTACTCACTTCCAAATAATCTTCAGAAATTTGTCAGAAATTTTCGAACCTGTTGGAACTCCATTTGTCGATATTTGTCGCAACTTACATATAATGTGCTGAATTCGATATTTTGGTTGAATTTGCAGCGAGCAAACCGTTTCATCAGCGGGAAACTTGCGCGGGTGAACTTTTTTGGCGTATTCCGCAAGACGAGTTCATTCCGATGACTACTAAATGAAGGCTGAAGTAGAAGCGGACTTACGATCGTGCGAGGCGAATGGAAAATTGAGCTAATATTCTCGTTCGAATAAAACCACGTTAATCCGCCGACTTATGCGAGCCAAGTAATTGAAAGATAACAGCGAACCAATTTTTTTTTTTTTTTTTTTTTAGAATAACCACAATATTCGGAACGTACCGCACGTTATTGAATATGCTCTTTATCGTAAAGCCTTTAATCGATTTGAAATCGATTTCCTCCCTGACGAAAAGAAACAGCCCTATTTGTACCTCTATTACCGAGCCGTGCGATCTGCGTTAACGAGGTGGAAGAATTACAATTAAAATTACGGAAGAATAATAATTAAAATTATTGATTATCCGCCATCGTTTACCTAATAAGAGTTTCGTAACGTGGCAGTTTTTCACGTTAATGTGGCACACTGTGTGGCACATTCTTCTTACCTAAATTAATGCATGCCATAATATCGACTTATGCATTTTTTATTTCCTCGGGTTTCACAATTATTCCGTCGCAGTAATGTACTCTATGATGCGGAAAAAAAACTCCGGCACGTGATAAAACGGCGCCATAAATTAACGTCAGTGTCACAGCCTCTCCGGTAAATAATTCACGAATGCGACGACGATCTCTCGCGAAACGGTCCAACTGTTTCGAATATGTTGAGGAGCCGGAATCTGTTTTGGAGTTTTCCAATCAGGGCGCGATGCAAATATTTACGAATTTACGGTACGTCGCGTCGCCGCGAAATTGGTGCCGACGGCGCTGACGGCGAATTAAGATAATTTGCATCTAAAGCACTAGCCGCGCATCTCAAATTTAATCCGTCGGAAGCGCGCAGCTTCGCTTCCGCGAAAGGACGTATAGACGACCAGATTTATGGGCGCATTTAGAAAACAACGTTCACAGAATGCTTACAGAAAAAACTCGAATATTAGATTCTTGTGACTTTCATAGTGAGAGCAATAATTCCAAATAAAATACGAAATAATGTAAAATGATAATGACGTAACAATATATAAAAGAAACGCAGCACAGAATTCACATCTAGAATTCACGACGTCGGTTAATTTCAAAATACTTCGTCGATAATTTTTTCTCCTTTTTTCGACATTCTGCGGCGTGTCTCCGATTCGCAATTTCCTCACGTAGCCGCAGTTTGAGAACCAATGATAGGAATTGCGGTACGCGGAAAAGATGAAAAGGTCGGGACAGATACAAGGTGTCGCGCCGTTGTTCGCGTTCCCGACAGCGAGGAAGTGGCGGGCGGAACCGGAGCGGTGTGGCGCGGCGCGGCGCGGTGGCGTGACGGACGTGGTGCGATCGCGGGCGCGAAAATGCGCGTTGGCAAGTTTGTGCATTTTTCAGAAAACGCGAGCCCGCCGTGCGGCGGTAAAGTGACACGAGATAGACAGGATACCTGCGGTGCGCGCGCCGCGCGGCGCAAGCTCCCTGTCTGTGCGATCGCGTGTTTTCTCTCGTGTGTCTCCCGTACCACATCCCGAAAATACCGACAACCCGATTCATACGACCCCCGGAACCTTCCCGCCGCTCTTTTATACTCTCTCCGCCCGCTTTATTACTTTCGCAATTTTCCGCCGCGCAGCCCGGCCGAAAGTTGCTAATGCCGGCATTACCCGGGTGGAAGCCGCAACTTCGACGTTTCGAGAGACTAACGGCCATGCGGGCGATATCCGACCGAGGATGGCTATCTGCAGGTCGTTCTGAAAGATGAACGCGCCGTAAAAGTGCCACAGATTCCCGAGATCTTTGCCGAAAATCTCGCGTTTATTCTTTAATAATACGAATTTTAATTCTTGATTATTTTTGCATCGGCTGCATTTACTTTCATTTCATGAAACAACAATTTTCTAGTGTCTTTATATAATATATTAGACGCTTTGATAATAGAGTTTAGCTGTGCAAAACAAGATAAGATAGAAATTGTATTTCAGACATTAATTTGTCAGTAAGAATATAGAGAAGCGTTGATAAAATATTCTCGGAGCTAAACCGATTAACGAAGCTTACTAGTATTTAAACAGGTGAAGAACATTGTTGATTGAGGTTGCATTCTATTTTGGAATATCGCGAGGAGTCCGATCTTGATATTCCAAATTTCTGTTTGACCGTATTTCAAGTGGAAAAGTTTACGAAACCCTGATTACGGGCATTTTACACGCTGCACCTCACGTATTACGTCAATAACGCGTATGTAGAAGTTCGGAAATAACGTAAAGCAAATTTCATGCGAATTCCCTAGAGCGTCGAATACATTTGGCTTACCAATCAAATGGCGATCAGCATTTACTATGAAATTTACGTGCGATATTAATATAGAGCTGCGATATATTAATGCGACCTCGTCGCTTACTGATGGCTTGTAAACAGAGTATGAAAGTTTGATTAATGGTTTGAATGGAAATCGCATAGCTATTCAATACTTAAATAATTTCTATTTTTTATATTTTAATCTAATATTTCAATCTATTTTATTTTCGTGAATTATGCGTTCTAGTCAATAGTTTTCTAGTTTTTTTAGTCAATACGAAGTTAACGTTCCCTTAGCAAAATTAATTGAATAATATCTTTCTTAATCTTTTTAATTTCCAATATCAAATATTTTAAACATTTTATTAAAATTAAATCTAAAATTCCATTTAAACAAAGCCAGTTTGGAATTGAATAAGAAATAAGGGCTTATCGCATATGACATAAAAAAGAAGTCTTTCCATACTCATGTTCGTAAGAATCTTCTTAGCATTTTTGTATTGTTGAAGCAATCTGGAAAATTAATTATAATTCTTCAGCATTTTATATAAGTTCACATTTATACATTTCCGGCATTCATGGGATTACGTTTTAGTCAACGCTAATAGCGACAGCAATGTAACATAATTCAGTTTCCACTGAATAAAAATACAATCTCTGTCTGCTCAAAACAACCCTCGTTGCCACACATATACACGTCACTTGTGGCAACTCGCATTAAACCCGCGCTGTCGTCGCAAAAAGTCGCCGCGTCGCGGTACGCCGGGGATAAGTGGCAAAAAGATCCTCGCACACGGCCGCGGAATTAACAGCGGGACGCGGAAAACGCGGGGGGGGCGCGGGGCGTCGTAAGTCGGCAATAATTCAAGAGTCCGCCCGCACACGCGGTTTGCGGTCAGAAAGGAAGAAAGGGGGACGCGCACAGGACGAGATTCCGGCGAGTAGGACGAAACCAACGAGTCGCCGCCCTTCGCATCCGAGCCGCGGCTTTTTCCGCCGCGCGCGCCGCGCCGTCTCCGTGGCGTCGTTCTGGGACCCGATCGCGTCTCCGACCAGCGAGGAGTTTTAATTGCCTTCGCAGAAGTGCTTTTCGTCCCTCCACCGAACGAGAAAACACGAGACTTCTACCTTTTTCTTTCCGCTTTATTTTCGGACGGATCGAACAACTTGTCAGTGTCGCGAGCGAAAAACGATCCTTCACGATTAAATGATATTAACTATACGTACTCTATGGTATAAATGATATTATTTTCCTAACCGTGGTAAAGTGGCAATATACAAATAGTATACTGCTTGAAAAATATTTCAGTATAAATACAGTTACAGAAAATAATTTCAATGATATTGTCTGACGGTATTCTAAGACGAATGTAGAGCAGATGCAATATTTAACCAATGGACAACTACCACAATTCTTCAACATAAAATATTCAGCGACCAAGTTCCGAGATATCCATAGCCACGTTTTCCGAAGCTTACCTAAAAATAAAGTTTATGGCAGAGGTATTGACATTTCTCAGAATACCAACGAGGGGGAAATTAATCTATGAATGTCCCACGTCCGCCGCATTGAATGCCGTTCAACGACCGTTCGGTCCGTCGCGCGACGTTTCCACTCGGACCTTCCTCTCTCGTCGTCTCCCGGCTAAATGGATGCCGAACGGAGAAACAATTAAACAGTCCGTTCGCCAACGAAAACCGATGCGGCTTCGCCAAACTATGTTTCGCGAACTCTTGCGTCCCATTATCGTCCCCATTTTAACACCCTCTCGCGCCCTGCCGCTCCGTCGTCGTCGCCGTCGCCGCCACCGCCATCGCCTCGTTCTCCGTAAAAGTCTCCAGAATCCCGAAGAGTGCTTTCGCCCGAACGCGCCACTCCGCCGAACCTTTAGCACTGAAGCGCGAAACTTTTACCACCTTGCCAGCCCGTCGTGTCCCCGCGCCGGTATTTTCCACTCCTTCCGTCGCTTCTCCGCTCTTTTCGTCATCGTTGCGGTCCTGCCGCAAGCAGCGGGACAAAGCAGCATTCAGATTCACTCGGTGAAATTAAAGCTCGTCTCGCGCACTTCGAAACCTCTCAGCCGGGAAATTAAAAGGGGACCCGCTCTCTCACTATGGATGACGACGACGACGATGATCCGATGATCGCAAATAGACAAAAATCGAAACACACGAAAATGTTG
The DNA here is from genome assembly GCF_003070985.1 of Temnothorax curvispinosus. Taxonomy (NCBI): domain Eukaryota; kingdom Metazoa; phylum Arthropoda; class Insecta; order Hymenoptera; family Formicidae; genus Temnothorax; species Temnothorax curvispinosus. The sequence goes on from NW_020225959.1 coordinate 67,521, forward strand.
CAGCTCGCTGTTAACTCCGGCAAAAGTCTCGCGGGAGAGTCATCGGGAATTCGATGAGTTTACACGCCACGTAATATGAGTAATTATGAGATTCGTAAGGAATATTTTCGAGTTTATTAAGCGTAGCGTGCATTTTTATTGATATAATTTTGAATATTCATTCGTACATTAATTGGATTAAATTATTCGTTGATACGATTAATTTCAGCTCTGCTGTTCATTCAAAATACCTCATTTCGAAATCAACTACCGTGATGTATCAAATTAATATCCAAAATATAGAAGCGCCTGCAATAAACGGTCTCGCGCGAGCTAACAGTTTATTTACGCGGATTGTAACCGAACCTCATACTTCCTGAAATGAATGGCATCTGTTTAATTAAAAGTCCATGCGGTGTGCGCAATTGGCCTGTTATTATGAACATGATCTACTTCCTGGGATACATTAAACTAATAATTTCGAAGCTCTGGCCAACGCGTTTATGCACACGCGTTGTAAACTATTACTAAATTTGGGGATTACTGCAACAGTTTCTAACAAATAGCTTCCGCAATAAAGTTTATACGGTACGCGAAATTAAATTGTTTTTACGCATCCCTATCTGCAAAGGTATACAGCTTTAATGTATCGTGACAAATTTAATTGGAATATGCTCGCAAATTAAAAGGCGAATGTTCATAATTAATTATAAAAAATACTGAAATATGGCCAATAAAATATTTCAACCAAAAATTCTCATCTTTTAATTTTAACTCTGATTACGAATACTAGTCAATTAATATTTACTTTTCATCCTGCTTTAGAGCAAAACTTTTATTGGAAATAATTTCAAATTTTAATTATTAAAATATCTGGCAAAATTAAGTAAAAGGAAAAAAGATATCCGACGTACTTTAGGAAGAATGCGGAAAGAGGATGGCGCCCAACGAGATTCCCGCTGAACAATCGACTGCGCCAGCGGCCGAAAATTTCGTCGATAAAGTTTGCCAAAACTATTCGTTAATACCCCCCGCGCATCGGACTAATTTCGAAATGAGAAACGCATACACGGTGACGGCGGCGGCGGCGGCAACAGTTTACTCCACGCAAACTATTTCGCTGAAGCCGTCTAGCCGGAAGCTGCGGCGGCGGAAGCGCGTTTGCGAGCTCGCCTCGCGTTACGATAAAACTTAACGAAGCGGAGAAGCCCCGTGCAGGAAATGACACCGCTGGTCGCGTACGCGCGAGATGCCTGCCGCGCACTGGCGAAATTCGCATCCGAAGACGTAGAAATGGCTGCAAACTATGACTCGAGAGTACAGAGCACTATGACTCGATATGATGGACCCTATTGGCCGATAATTCACGGGAATTCACGGCAATTTCGCAACCGGCAGCCGTTTACGACCCGTGTCCAGGGAGTGTTTTAACAAAGAACGCGTCTGATATCGTCCGCTGGTACGCAAAGGTACCATCGTGAAGCCAACGAACTTCTCTTGGTGCATCTCGCGCGCGCGATTCAAGATATTCCTCTTCGGTGTCGTATCGCGCTCTTTTACGCGCATAATACAGAGTTACGCTAAAGTGCAATTCGCTCGCTGTCGTTTAAAGGATACTTCTCGCGCTGGACTCTGTTCGCAGAATACAGCGTCGACACTTAAATTCACGCGATATAGTGCGAACGATCGTCCACGTACGGAGCGAGGTAGCGTTCTATCTTTCTTCTGCCTTTCCACCTGAGGCTCTCCAAAACCGAATAAATAATGCTTGCGCGAAATTGCAAGTTATTGTTAAGTGCCGGCACGTATAAAGTTATACGTTAGTTTAGTTTTAAAACGGATTCGTCGTAAACATCTCGGAACGTCGCGGTACGGTATCGCGTATACCTATCCTCGCGCGGCTTAATAAATTCTGTTACTGAAGTACATCCACAGCAGCTCTAACGTTATTGTCTAGCGAGACGCGAATATTATTCGCAGCTCGAAAGTTGTCCCCGCCATCCTCCAACTTCGAAATGGAATTACAAGTCAACGCAGAGATAAAACTTCCTTCTTAATTAAGAATATAAATAAGAAATGAGCATTTTTTAGCTTTCGTCATCATGCCGCGCCTATGGGATATACATCAAACACGTATCTAGATTTTATTCTTAAACCAAATCGTATCTTGTCTCCATTTTTCCTCAAATGTTTATTCCTATTATTCACGCCCTATCTCTCGCAAAAATGTATGTATATATGTTTATTAACTTTAGCAATACAGCCAGAAAGTGGACTTGGTTTACATCAATCCTTAATCACTCATACTTGCATTCAATCCACGCATATACAAATATCCAAAATCCTATTATAAATTATACCATTATATCTTATTGCACTATCTCCTATCCTCACAGCCTATCTCACAGCCTAATGACATTCTATATCTATCTTCTTTTTCTTTCGCATTCCTTTCCCTAACAACTTTCAACAATACCTTCGCTTTGGTGGTGTCCAATTTATCATTCCAAAGTTTTTCCAACCTTTCTTTACTATCCTTTCCTAATACTGTAAACCATTCCTTTGTCTTAACGCAATCTTCAACATAGTGGTTCATAATATCCTTCGCAAAAATGTATGTATATACGGACGTACACTATGTGTGAGTGGGTTCGTGGATTTGCTAACAATAAGCCCAAATGACTGGACGTGGATCAATCTTCTCTCTGCGGGAAGGTAAAAATTGCGGAAACGATGTAGCGGGCGCGAGCTCTTGCATATTCTATGCGAAAGTCCTGTCGCGACAACGGAAGTACGGCCAGAGGTAACTCGTCTGTTTACCCCCAGGTTCCCGTGCCGCTCTCGTTCGCGCAATAGACGACACGGCTTCCGGTCGGCCCCTTTAGTTTTATTTGAGAACTGAGATTTCGTAGCTTTCAACGAAGTCACTTTTCTCCTCGCGCAGTAGAAACGATGTTGAAACATAAATAATGAGTAATGTTATTCCGTGTGCCAAGTATAAATGCCGTAAGAAAGAACTTACGTAGATTTAGAAACTCGAAACAACAGAGACGAGAGGTTTATATATACTGTGTAAATAACTCCATGTAAAAGCTGTATTAATTCGGTTTTAACATAAATTTTTTTATTAAGCGGTCTGATAGATCATGACATAATTTCTTTGTAAACTTTTTGAATTTTTGCAATATCTTCAAAATTGAAGAAAATATAGTACACGAAAATGTGCCGTGACGTCATACCTTACATGCGAAATCTTTTGAAGTTGCCGTCATCAAAGAAACTTTAGCAAGCTACAACTTTCTCAAATTTAGGTTTTTTTTTAATTCAAAAAGTACTAAAAATCGGCTTAGATTATCTACATTAATTATAAATACCGCTTAATAAAAAAAAATGTTAAAACCAAATTGTAAAAAAGACATACTTTTTGTGTTATTTAATGCTGTCCAAAAGAATTCTCTAAATTTTTAGCATAATGCGTTGAAATTCCATTTTTCACAGCTGTAAGCGAAATGACGTGGAAATTTTTATGACATTATTAAAATTATAAAATATTAAAATTATTAAAATTAAAAGAAAATATATAAAATACGATCTAGTTTTGATATTTCAGTCATTTCAACTGTGCTAAAACTTATTTTCTGGATAAAAAGATAAGGAAGCGGATATATTCTTTGTCATTTTAATATTCTAATTATGCATAATGCATCCTGTCTTGTAATTATTTTAGATATTTTTGTCCAAGTGTCATTTTGAGGTAAAATTTTATGATTGCTACGTCCATGAGAGCCAAGTCGGCTCTTTGAGTAAAATTCGATTAGAAAGATCCGCGAGAGAAGAGAGAAAAGAAATCTCCCTCGGTTCCCGACGTGGAGCTCGAGCTGACGTTCAGGAATCGATCGTGAAATTTATCGCAGTTTATCGGGTAATAACCGGCGAAAAAGACGACGGGAAGTCCTCGCGCATCCCGATGTTGCGCCATGTCCCGCCGCGTCGATCGTTTATGCGCGATCTCGTAAACTCTGTCATTTTATAAAGCTTCCAGCGGGTTGTTCGTTTTATACGTGTAACACAACGATCGAGCCGGCCGATAAATCGGAATTTACCGAAAACGATGCGGTGACAAAAATTTCGAACGCAAACGCAAATAGGCACTAAGTATCCCATTTCATTCGCTTTTGTTCGAGAGCCATTGACGCTTTCGAATTTCTGCAAAAACACACTCCACGTGATGTATACAACGCACTACAAAACCACCACGTATTAATTACCTTTTTTTTGTCGCAAAAAAAAAAGAATCTTTCAAATTCACACGCAATGAGATTTTTTCTTTCAGCGAAGGTTGAAACAACATTTATTGTAACTTCAATGTTTGGTATCGAATATCTAGCGCGCCACGCTTTTACGAGGGCAATCGAACGCGGGAACAAAAAATCCGTATCGCCCTCAATGTAAATGGTTCCCGAATGACCGATTCGACATTTGAAACTATGAACACCCGACACCGCGCGGCATCGCGTCGAATTTCGAGGAAACATCTCGTCTATCCTTTCAGTGCGCCAACTACACGAATTATTACAGCCGAATGGGTAATCAGGTAATTAAACGTTCTCGGATATAAATTCGTTCTCAAAGGAAGAAATGATATTATAAAAATGATATATCCCGTAGTAACTATCGCATTTACACTGTTGGAAAATTTGTGTTAAATATAACATAAATTACATGTCCCAAACGGTCCACTCAAATTTTTGTGTTAATTTAATAATATGGATGTGTTAAATGGTAACACCGATGCGATGCAATGCAAATATTTTAATAGAAAGGAAATGTATTTCTGATCGTAATTTGAGGTTAATTATGTGTATGTACAATTAACATAACTTTTATGTTAAATTTATAAGATAAAACTAACATTCTTTTCTGTAAATTTTTATTCCCATTTCTGTTACAAAGTAAAATCAACATTCTTTTTCTGTAAATTTTAACACATTTAATAAATACGTTCAAAATGTGTTACTTTAACCCTCGGAGAACACACAGGGTCAATTTGACCCTTACCTCGAGTTTTATCGTATCTTGACAGCATTTTGAAAATTGGCGGGCCTGAGGCCCTTTAGCTGTAGTTTGGGGTCCTAACTATACGTTAAGATGCTTCCTTTGTACAGCGCAACACGCATTAGGCGTTGGGCAACGGCACTTTTTATTTATATCAATTGATTTAATAATGTTCCAAGTACATCTGGAAACTTTTTCAAGCTGATCGCACTCGTCAATTTAAAATGCGGTGGGCAATCAAAATGTGTGTAGAATCAGATTGACCAAGGGTGTTCTCCGTGAATGAAAAAATAGGTGTTCTCCGAGAGTTAACATATTATTTTAATTATTTTAATAATTTTACATTTTAAATTTGTTAAAGTCAATTAACATAGCAGGCATATGTTAAATCTACACATGTATGTTTTGATTATTTTACACAAAAATTTTAACAAGGACCTTTTTTTAACAAAACTACAAAAATTTTCCAACAGTGTATCTGTCAAAGGCAAAGCACCCTTCTTTATCTCGTTTCTCTCCAGGTTTTGTTTTTCGCACCGATAATTCGTTCCTGACGCTCTGTTTCATGGAATCGCATAAACAGTAACAACGTGTCGTCGTTCGCGAACAGAAGGAAATTACACAAGCGGGGGAGATGGGGTAGATAAAATTTCGTTCTAGGACTATTGAATAATTCACAAGGTGGAGTAGACACACGGCCATCTTTCGGAATCGCGACTGAACGGCAGCAAATCTCCCGATAATCGTTCAATTGTTCAGAGAGGATTCTAGGCCCCTTTCCCTCCTCCTTCAATCCTCTTTTCGGCCGCCTCTTCAACCCATTCGAAGGCAGAGCCTCGCGAGGTAACGGGGTAAGCCGAGCCGCATTGGATTTCAACGACGGCGGGGCTATTCGCGAGTGAGGAGACGTTGAGAATACTCCGAGTAAAGGAAAAACGGTACTAAGGGAATATTTTGTTGGAAACCTTGAAAGGAAAAAGATTAAAACGACTAAGAATATATCGTTAAGCGTTATATGTAGCTGGCTGAAGAAAATTCTGTTCTCTTCCATCTCTTATTCTCCAAAGAAGATCTCGTTAGATCATCAAGCTCTCTCTTTTTAATTTAAGATTTCAAACATTCGCTACGCTCGAGTTTCGCGCGTGTTTTTCTTCGAAAGTCAACGGTTACTCCGCGTCGGTAGTTTGGAATATAAACAGTCCGACGGACAAGGGAACGGTTTTGCGAACCTCTGCTTTATGGACTTAGAGAAGCGAGCGAAGTCCGCGAGAGCGGATTCGTCTGTACTCCTCCCCCCCTCCCGATGCATCGGCGCGATGCATCTCGACTGCGCGAAAACAACGCTATCGAGAAACGGTCGGTGCGGCTGGATTAATCGAGTTAATCGCGGAGAATTTACATTTTACAAGGGTCTCGCGTCCGCGTCCGCGTCCCCGCGGCCCCAGATAGATTTTCTATCTGTCGGGCCGATACGCGCGGATTCGACATGCGCAATCACGTCACCGTCGCCTCGATGCGACTAATTAATGCGGCATCGAGTAATGCAATTCGCCGCGGTCAGATGAAAAATGTCCGCTGCCGTCCGACCGACGCGGACGGGACGACTGGTTAATTATTCCCCTCGCTACGTCGCTAGTTTAATCTTTTTGCCTCTACAACCGTCCACAACTATATGGACACAATTTTTTCCAATTTGTAATCCTCGTATGTAGGAACGACTCATGAAAAATTCAGACTTTTCTCGTGCTGTTCTATTTTTTTCCGTTTGCGCGTCTCGCAATAAAAATAGTTAAATCAAGCGATCCGAAAACCTGAACAATTGTACGTGTTGAGGATGTCTTGTGGAAGAGAACGATATTTGCTTTTGCGACGAGAAAAAAAACGCGAAATATAGGTTTGCAGAATAGGCATGAGAGCAAGAAAGAGCCATAAAATCTACATAAAAAATAGAAAAAAATGTATATAAAATTGACGCGGCTTTAAAAAAAGTAGCGTAGAAATTGTATGCAAAGCTCTATGTTTTTATTCATTTCCTAAGACCTGTAGAAAATTGTTAATAAACAATTTTTGATATATAAGATTATTTTTTACGCATCTCAATGCACAGAATAAACCGTATAATTTTGCGATTTATTTTCGAATTAAATGATAGATAAAAATAGACATTACTATAAAATAGATTTTCAGATATGTAAAATTTCATGAAGAAAAATTAAATATATTGTATTCTGTATTCTGGATTGTTAAAAAAATTAATTCAAATGAAAAGATAATTAATATAGATAATTAATTATTCTTCATTCTGATAATTTCACGCATCGTCACAAATAAATATGGATCTTCGTTTAGATGGTAGCGTTGTTTCAACTTTAATACACATGCGTATGTAATGTAATTACTGCACTAATTAACTGTATGGAATGAATGAGTGTCGGGTGAATATTATCGGGTTGCAATAATTACTTTAATGGTCCCCTGGAAATTAATGAAGCAGACGAATAGATAATTGAACTCGCCATCGGAAAAACGTCGCGAGCGTTATAACTCGGTAAAAAACATTGCTATATCTTGAACATAATATGTCTACATTTTTTACCCTACACTGAGAAAAAAAATCGTAGATTCAAAGAAATATTATTTGATTCAACTAAATGCAGCGGTCACGGGCTGTCAAGCTAACATTTGTTAATTCAAAAAATATTATATTTAAATAGATTCAGAATTTCTTGATATTACTCACGTATATTTGATTTAAATATATTAATATTTGCATTAAACAAATCACTACAACTAAACGAGTTTAGTCAAATTTACAACATTTTTTTCTCAGTGTATCAATTGATATAATATTTGTATAATTATTCTCTGTTAAAAAATATTTATTAATGTTAAGGCGGTTTTATATATACAGGATGATTCAGGACAACCTCTGCGACAAACTCTCGGGAAGTCAAGAACAATAGAGGACCATTATCTGTAAAACAATCCATATTCTCTAACACGTCGTTTAGGAGCTACACGATCGCGCAGACAAGTCTTAGGTGACGTTACAATTATGAGATAAAAATTATTTATTTATTGTTTCAAGTACACTTGGTTACAAGACAGTTTGCAGAAGGTGTTTAAAGTGCATTCTGCGCCACAGTTGGCCGCAACATGACCTCAAATGTTTGATAGAGTCCGACAATCAGTGTTATGACGGTGTCACGAATGCGATCAGGTTCAGGGTAGAGACTCTGAACGTCTTCTGTAAACTGTCTGCAAGTGTACTTGAAACAATAAATGAATAATTTATCTCATAACTGTAATAAATGTCACCTAAGCCTCTGCGCGGTCGCGCAGCTCCTAAATGACGTGTCAGAGAACATGAGTTGTTTCACAGAAAATGGTCCTCTCTGCGAGACCTGTCGTGCCTCAAAGTTTGTCGCAGAGGCCCTGAATCACCGTATATAATACTAAAAAATATATATGCTTGCGCGTCCAGGGACAAACATAATGCGAAATAATATCGTTCATTAGTAGTGGAGGTAAATTTCATTACGATAATCGTGAATATAGGATATGTTAATGTACAAAATTATCACATAACGATACCGCAATGGAATTTCTGGATGATATCGGTTAACGTTCACGTGAAAATTACCAGATATATTACCATTATCGGTAATAAATCTATTATTGTTTGCAGTTGATTATGAGCCAGACAGCGCTTAAATACCGCCAAGATATTTGCAAAGCTCCGGAGTGTAACGGAACTCTAATATTTCTCTTTGAATCTCCGAAATAAATTCCCGGCGTTCTCGCTTATCAGCACTTAATTAAAGTTAGCACTCCACGGGAGTGCGGGAGAAACTGCATTTCCAGGGGTCGATAGACGACGAAGCGCAAAACTGGGACATTTGCATTACAATGTATCTTCCATTTGAAATACAAGCGTAGTGCAACGTAGATATTTTACGAAAGATTTAAATTCAAAACATCGCAAATTACGGTTACGCAACGTTATTAGTATCTCCCAGCAAATTTATATCCCCGTTGTAATTAAAAACAATTACTCTCATAAAATCAAATGAAAATTTTTTTAGTAGATAAAGGACCTTGCACAGTTTTTATGGAAATTGGATTTCGGTAAAATTGGCTGAAGCTTTGGAAATAGATAGTTTATGTAATGCTGATCAAAAGTCACACTGGGCAAGATTCACAATAATCGTTTAGGCGCGGTTATCAGTGTTCAAAAGTAAAAATAAGGTGTTGTTTCAGTACTATTGTAGGACAGTGGATTACAATATTATTTTGACCTACAAACGCTCTCATATGTAGCACTTAAACGGTCGATTATTGTGAATCTTGCACATTATAACTTTCAATCAGCATCATATAAACTATTTATTTCCGAAATTTCAGCCAATTTCACCGAAATCCAATTTCCATAAGAACTGTGCGAGGTCCATTATTTCGCGAATGTGTAAAAGTCTGCTCACAGACGTCGGATGCGACGAGAGCAATAATTCTGATCGCGTTCTGACGTGCGTCGACTCTTCGCTTCTCCGACAGGCCTGCAATCAGCGTTTCTGCCGAATACAGCCGTACATCATTTTTTTTTCTCGCGGTCTCGCTTGCGCCGCGCGCGTCGATTCAGCGCGATCGCTTCCTGCAGATTATTAAACCGCGATACTTCATCGGGCGTTATCGCCGACGCGGCGATAAGCGTTCGCCGCGCGCTATCTTCGTTGTTGCTGCTGCCCGCGCGGTCGGTCTTTCCTCCTCGTCCTTAGTTCTGCTTCATCGCGCGTCCATCCCTCCCTCCCTCCCCGTCGCCCCCATAAATCTCACGCTCTTCGTCATTGATTTCTGCGCGAGTGCTCGCCGCACAAATAATTCCCCGACGTTTTCCTCCGACCGCTTTGTTCCGCGCGCGACCGTGCGAATATTCGCATTCGTCATTCTGAATCCGCCCGAGTATTCGCGACGACAGGATTTTTCCTTCCGCAGGGTTGAGTCCGCGTGACCCTCGGCAGGACCATTTCTCAGAGAACTACTATAGGGCTTGCTCTGTGCGCGCTACCGCGCATTGTGTAACTGTTTAATGGTGTTTGATAGCGGGTAATAAATTCGTAACGCTTACTTTTCTGATCGCACGGGAGTAGATATGTCAAAGTAATACGTTATGGAACGTGTAAGAAAGTGTTCTGCTCAATCGCGATTAACAATAAAAAAAAGTCATGCGAGGCTGAGGGGTTCATGGATCGCTCTCTCTCACGTATTAAATGGCCGCGAATACTTCTTTTCATTATGGCGCAAAGTTACTCGTTGCCGGTGCAATTTCAGCCCATCATATACCGCACCCGGGAAGATCGAGTGCACCACTCTCGCAGTCCATTGAACGCGCAGGATGAACATCCTGGCGCGCTCGCAGTCTTTTGAATTTCCATCCGCGCGCTGCTGTAACGGGGGCGCGAAGAGAAGAAGGTGTGGAGGGTAAATAATCATGGGTCGTTACGCGGGGCAAGATAAAGGACCGCGCCGCTCGTCGTTAGGCTCTATCTTCGGGCGCCGAGATAGATCGACGTAACGTCGCGTCGGGTTTACGCTCGTGCCTCCCCTCGGGCTTCCTACCCTCTCCCTCGCTTTCCCCCTTTCGAATGAAAAATAACACTGCCACCCCCGAGAGATGAGCGCGCGCGCGCGTTGTTCGCTCGCGCGCTGAATTGAAGATCTTGATGGAATGAACGGGTAGAAATTCCATTATACCGAACCCTCGACTGTCCGAACGGCGTTACCTAATGGAGGGAAGCGAGCATTTTATGCGAGATAACGGCCGAAGCGCGTGAAAATTGGCGGACGTATGCGGGATGACGCTTGACAGAGTTGAGAGATGAGCAAAGCTCGTAAGTTACCCGTCGCTTATACATATATGTGTATGTACGAGACGTGAACGCCAGAGTATTCGCACTAATACTACGCTATGCGCGTTCATCGCACTTGGGTACACTCTGGTACACACGGTAGCTACCTGATGATATTCGGATGGAATTGTCGGATTCTTGCACGAAGGTCGAAGATCCCCCAATTACGGATGTAACGGAGGAAAAGGAAGGCACGTCGCTCTCCGCATGCGATACGCACGTATGCCCGCACGACCGAAATCGATTATCGTTTCGCGAACCAATGTAAACGTCGTTGCTTTCAAGGAATTGGCTTTCGTTATTCGAACTCTCTTGTCATTTCTGGCCTTTGATGATGCGTTTCCACGAAGGTCCGTAAGCTATAGGTATATAGGTCCCGTAAAAGCATGATACTCCGCGTATATTTACGTTAGCTCGTTCGATGCACGATGCGAGTGCACATGCTATGCCGTTGAATTTTTCAGGTTCTAAGCAGAAACGAGAAATTCGAAAGAGCGAGAGCGAGCGAGAGAGAGAGAGAGAGAGAGGGGGGAGAAGGAAAAAGAGAGTAGAAGCATAAACTTTTAACGAGATGGGTATTGTGAATTTGAGGCTTTTTATGTTCATGAATATTCATTGAACAAAATCACAAAAAATGTTATTTATTAACCTTCTCTCTCTTCCCTCCCCCTCTCTCTCTCTCTCTCTGTTTGTCTCGATAATGGTTCTCATACGATTATTTATTATTTTACGAACGCATATACATTAAAAAAATAAAAGTGAATGGAGAAAAATATTTTTCATCCTAGATAGATTAATTATTTGTCATGGAAATGTAAAAGCGTATACATAACATCATTGTAAATTCCTGATATTTACGATTAAACTTATTCCACATTGTACCACTTTTTTCTTCAACAGCAAACAAGATGCGAAACAGTAATCGCTAGAGGAAAGAATAACTTTACTGAAAGGCGATATAAATATCGAAGAAGCAGAATATTCTGAACGACCATTGTTCTAACGAATGCATTGTTCGACGGGAATCGAAACGGCACAATTGCAGGCATGATAACTTAGCGCAGGCGGTGCGCCGAAAGTTTTTGCCTGAAAACCGGCGAGGATCGACGGCGGCAGCGGCGAGAAGAGAGTTCAAATCGGTCGGGTCCCGACGACGAGAGACGCGGTAAAAGTTTGACTAGCACCGGCTACGCGCTGAAGAAGGGCGAGGATCCTCCTTCCACAGCAGATGGTGGTGAATTTCTGTTACGTTAGTATTGAAAGAATCGCGAGAGGCTGAGGCGAGGAGACGGCTGGAAAATACCATCCCTCGACCGGATCGTCCCGCGGAATTGCATTGTCGTTAGCGACAGATTCTCGGGCTGCCTCCTGGAAGTACGGGAAATACCCTCTCGAATACCCTTTCTACTCCGTTATACCTTCGATTCTTCCATAAGCGCGCGCTGTCCATGCAGATGGTCCTCCATATTTCTCTTTCACTCGCATGACATTTTCTTTCATTCCTTTTAGTCCGTGAGTCCCGGATAAAAACACCTGACAACTATTTTTACCCAGCTAATCATGTTCACACTGCTTAATACTGATTATTTCGCTCGAGAATGGTGAATTTTTTTAATTTTTTAATAAAACGAGAGAGAACGATATAATGTACATTATTGCGAGATTATTTGCAGATAAAATGGTAATTAATAGTCGACTAAAGTTCGACTAAACTTAAACCGCTCAAGCATGACAATATTGCGAGGACTAACGACGCTTGAACTAATATCGTTTCCTAAGCTGACTAGTGAGAAGGATCATAACCATGCAAACCCCGACCATAAACGACCCTCCAGAACGTGGTCATCTTACAGGGTGTAACGGCGGAGCTGCCGGAGAGCTCCGAAATTAGTGCGCACCACGTCAAATGCAGTTTACAGTGTAAATGGAGTTCGGGATAGGAAATGCATGCTCGATCGATATAGCTGGTGGTCAGTACACTGTACAGGTAAATATAGCCAAATTTCCATTAGAACATTACAGATGGAACTACGCATTACGCGTTACAGTGATTAGAGAAATTGAATTGGGTAAAAGATAATGGAAGAGAACGGGAATGAGATTGCCGTTAAATCGGAATGTTGTGCGACTTTAATAATTAATATTACTCGTACGCTACATGTATTATAAAAAACCGGCTTTTTATAAAATATTTATAATAAATATTTTAAAAGCCGGTATATAAAAATATTTTATAAAATATTTGTAAGCTATTTACAAAATACGACTAATGTGTTATTTATTTTTGCGTGCGCGAGGATGACGAAACATTTCGTATCTTGTTTTAATCTTGCGCGATATGCAGCAGCGGCAACAGTTTTGGCAAAAAATTTTCAAAGGCAGGGGTATATTCGATATAACTCAAAATACCAATATCGTTTTTCAATATATCCGAAATATATCAAGAGAATAAGAGAAGATACCTCGTTATATAAAAAATAACTATGGATTACACAGACCTAAATATAAAATCGAACAGACGTTGTAATGAACAAAAAATACAGATCCTGTCATTTCGAGTGTTTTTGTACCATGTAACGACTGTAACGAAGGACCGTCCACTGTTGACTGCTAAATTCGTGTGACAGGAGCACATGAGATAGATGATAGATGGTTGACAGCCAGTTAAATTCACCAAATTCCACGTTAATTCACCGTACCGCGAGAATGTCAAGTAGATATCCGTTATGCCACAGCAGGAGCGAAATGTGTAACGATAATCAATTGCGACGTTGAATCAAAAGAAGAAAATCTAAAAAAATTTTTTATCTTCAATGTAGAAGTGCGTATAGAATTTAAATTGTATGTTGTATTACCATGCATTTAAATTGGATTCTTTTACGTTCGCATAAAATTGTGAGAAGTTAGTTTCTTCTGACAAATGCGCCAGGATTTTACAAATGCCGGAATTTGTTGTCATTATTAAATTTTCCTCAATTAGCGGCGTAGCTTTATATTGATCTCTTTACGTTTAATGCGCGCGCGCATTAATCTTTACAAGAGAGAGAGAGAGAGAGAGAGAGAGAGAGAATAAACAAAAAAATATTTTATAACACGATTCCTAAAACAGAGATCTCGATTTACGAAAGACATAACATGACTCGTCAAAAAATATTCGGCACGAAATATTTCATCGTGGAAAAAGACAGAATCTAAAACCATCACGAGCTGCGTTCTGAAAATTCTACACGCTGATGGCTGCTGGACAGCCACGAACCCTCCGTACACGCTCTCGCGAGATAACAAACAATCAACTGTGTGCTTAGGATGCTTTCTACCGCCTCGATAGGCGGAATCCGGTGGATTTGTATTTGCATGCTTATCACCGAGTCCGGAGTAGATTGTTCCTGCATGCGCATTTACCGCGCTTCGTGCGATAACGTATAGTGCCTTCCTGCTAAAATTTTGGTGGCAAAGCAGCAAGTGCAGCGGAGGTAAACGTTGTAGCAAAAATTGAATGTCCGCTTGTACTGTTATCGTTAGCATATTTTTGCAATCTCGTAAAATGTCAACTCAAAAATTGCACTCTGATTGCAAGAAATTCTTTAATTCTTCGCGTTTTTTATATACAATACTAACAGATGGCCAAGAATATTTAATAATAAAAAGTCTTAAAATTTGATAATATCCGAATTGCTATTTTTAAGAACACATGAATTATATCACTTTAAATGATAATTAAATTTTTTATGCTACATATACTTGTGTAGTATATAATTTTATATTATAAATACAAACATATCTCTGTAAGTTAAATTATTCCTCGTTATTCGTTTACTACGTTATATCTTGAGTCCTAAAGATCCCTAAAGTTCTTCTGTTGCATCGAATGAAGAAATCATACATGCTACCCATAGCCCATAACCCGTGACTTTGATTCCTATAAATGTGTCAAAGGGTTAACGAATAAATCTCGTTAGTTTCTGATTCATCGCGAATGTGATGATTCATCAACGCTCGACCAATTTCCGATCCATCTTCGTTGCCCCGTACGGCACTCGTATCGTAACAAGGGCCATTAGGTCGACGCACGGCTGGGATTTCGAGGACCGGGCCGGAGTTTTGTACGGTCGCACGGAAAATAGCGCGTGCATTCCACCGTTGATGGAGTGCACTTACGTAAACGTACGCAGGTGCGCCTAATGGCTTCATGTTTACTGCCATAGCCGCAACAATTATGTCGTCTACACATTAATTTTCAAAAACCATGGTACTTACTTATCGCGTTCCGATCGTAGAACGATAATTAATATTCGAATTAAGAATATGAAAAAAAATAAAAGACCGACAAAGAGTCATATTGATATTTAAAGAATGTCGGAAGCAACGGAGATATAGATATCACATAAATAAATGCGAAGAAAACGGTGCGTGATTGCTCGTCTCAATGAGATACGGGTGGAACCTCTCGTTTTCTCGCGACGACACGACATGTGATTACAGGTCGCGGCTGGCATTCCGGATAATATTTGTCGGCGAGATCGGAACTCGCGCAATCAAGTTCCGCAATATCGACGAGCGACCGGGCGGGCGGCGAGGAAACGAGACAATTGACCCGACGGTGGTGGCGGCCGCAAAGTTTGCTCGCCTGCCTCGCGAACGGGCACCACGTTCCATCGCCTATTGTATCAGGCGATTCCCTCCCCCCCCCCCTGCGACGATCGCGGTACCGGGGGAGCGTATTTGAGTTTCGAGCGTGCGCCGTGATAAATTGCCGTGGTAAGAACGGCGTTCTTCGAATTCCGTTCTAATTTTCGCGCGAACGACGACAAACGGCGACGAAATCTGTGGACCGCCGCGGCGCCGCGCGCCGACGAGAAAAGTTCCGCGCGGCATTCGTGATTGATGAAGCGTCAATGAGAATACGACGACGACGCCGCCGGTCGACGCTAACGGCGATTCAATCTCGCCCAGCGATAATAAGGACCGCTCTCGACTTTCGACGATCTGATTTGTATCGCACAGCTATCGATTATCCGCCCGCGGTATTTGTCTCTTGCCCGTGGAGAATAATTATCCGTCGAGATGCGTTAAATAATGGATCGGGAACGAAAATTCGATAGCAAAGAGCCGTTAAAATGTCAAAGACGATATCCATATCCGATATCCGTTGATGAATAATCAGAATTTCGCAACGTGTTCAGTCGTTCTTTTGTTAACTATTTAGTTAAAAAGGTCAAGCGCGTTTAAATTACAAACTAGCTATCTCTTGATATCTACGTCAAGAAGAAATCGATTTTATATATATTTAAACAATATAAAATATACTTTCTCGGGCGACGTTTAAATAATATGAATTAGTTGGTTTTCTTTCATCTACTTATTATATTTACAAAGAGGTAAAAAGTATTATAACAGCTAGGGGTAATCCGTGCCAGATGATTTTAAAAATCTTGAAACTTGATAACTGATATTTTGATGGGCGCATACGATGTTATAAGATATCTCGGTAGCGTCGAATATCATAGCGGGCACATAATGGTGTCCATTATCGTGGCACTCGACCACACGTTCTCCGCTCTACTTCTACGGGAAAAAAGCAGAGAAGACAGGTACACACAATATTTTCAGCAAGATAATAAAATCCCCCTCTGACGAAATAATTTTCGCGAAAAAGAACTGACGATCTCTGAAATTTTCAGCTTTCCACATATACACGAAATGACGTCGAAAGAAAACATGTTGGAAAGTATATATCAGGGAAATGCAAATCGAGAAAGCATAAATATTTATAAGCGAAAGAAAACCTAGGTTGCGTAACAGCGCAGTTACATTTATTAAACGCGAGGCGGCCTCACGAAGAGTGTGCTTCAACTATCGCAATTAGTTTCCCCGCTCGTGCCGTCTGGGTAATTAACTCTTGTAAATGAAAGTTTTATTAACAGCCGCTTCTCTCCCGGATTGCGCCGGTACGAATAACTCATCCGGTATAATAAATGCCCTCCAAACGCGTAAGTACGCTTAAATGTCGAGTCGTTTGAACGTGCCGCGCAACACACGCGCAATGAGAAGTAATACGGCGAATTTAACTGTGGTCGGTCACGAGAATATCGACAGACCGCCTTTGTACGTGTGTATTTCGCTAAAAGTATTGTCCTCGACACATTAAAGCGAAGAAAGTTATACGATGGAAGAAGCGCGTCGTTAATTATCCCTTATATGTAAAAATGTTAACTCCTAATTATCTCGAAATATCATCTAGCATACAGTAATGTATGCAACTTATTTTTATCTTTTTGCTTTTATAATTTCATCATAAGTAGTGTACGAGGTCGCAGTTTTGCATACTCACTACGCATCAGATAAATGATAAAAGATAAAGTCGCAGCGGTTTGCCAACCTCATTAACATAGGATTAACATTCATTATTGGGGTCAGAGTAACTCTGCCATATCACGTTAACTTCCAACGAGCGGTGGTCGCGAGTCAAGTACGAGCATGCACCTATGCTTCATATAGCTTCAAACGATTCGGAATTACTCATTGTCAGTTGGATTCAATTTTGTAAATAGGATGCGTTTTTAGATAAACCGTTTTTACACATATTAAATAGGAAAAGGGCGGAGTATTTGAATAATTTTAATACCCTGCACACCCTGAATAGAAAGCGAATTGAATAAAGTGTAGAGTAACAGAATAGAAGATTTTCGATATACTAAAAATAGATCTTCCCAGAACCCAGTAGAGAGTATCGTTTCTCATAAAGAAGAAAAAACCAGATGAAAAAACCATTCCATTGTGTGATGCGCGATATCTAAATTATTCAGATATGCAGATGCAATTTATTCACACTTGATACCGAAGGAGGAAAAATACCGGTAACCCCGTTAAATTTAAACGTTTCTGTTTCCACAGATTGAAAATCTGCGAACCATCGCGACACGACCGAAGGGCTGGGAGAGCGGGAGACGTGGGTGACGGCAGGCTGACGGGGGAGAGGGGATAAGCACGATCGTAGGTATCGCGAATGTCTGGCACAAACGGCTCGTGAAAACGAGTTGAGAAACTCCCCCTGGGTGCGCGTCGGGGGAGCTTTCGAACCCCCGGCGGGCGTCGACAGCCCGAGGGGGAGAGGGCGCGAGAGACGAGGGTAACGAGGCCCGTAACCGAATTTCCAGATCGTCCGCTTCTCGACGATCCTCCTTCCGGGGACGCGCGTCGTCGAGATCCCATTCTCGCCAAGTGGAGCGAGAGATTATGCATTGAACCGCTCTCCCTTCCTCCCCCCCCCCCGTCCGAGGAGGACGGAGAAGTGCCACTGATTGCCTGAGTTTCGCGTCGGGGCGACGACACGCTTAACGGGGGAGGGAATTGTCGTGTTCGCGGATCACCCGCCGGCGAAAAAAGGGAAACGCGGTCGGAAATCGCGGATAGCGAAAGGAGACCAGCTTTAGACACTGAATAAAAGTTAACTCATCAATTAGAGCGACGCGCTCCTTTAATTTGTGATATTTTTCTTATAATTCTTACTGGTATTTTAAACATAATTTTAGTTCTTAGAGCAAAGCTCCTGAAAGAAGAATTTTAATTATTCCTTTCAAGCCATTCAAAATTAACTTTCTGTGCGGTTAAAAAGCATGTTATAAAAGCATGCAACATGAAACATCATAGAATTCAGAAACTTGCTAGGCTAATTCAATATTCAATCACTGCAAATCCAATGTGTGTTATTTTAACTGAAGCTCTTCTTACACATTTCTTGCCGTTTTAAATCACGTCATTTAACACCGTTGAACGTATTAACTTTTAATTTGATACGATTAAATGTGTTAATTTAACACGCAACAAAACATGTACACCGAGCTTCAGTTAATTAAATGTATGTCATTTTTAGACATTTATTGTAGAAATAACACACTTGGATTTACAGTGATATCGTTACCCTAGCTTAAATTTGTTAAAATTGTGTATGGATATAATTGGATATGACGAGGATACGACGTATCTCCGACGGTTGTTTTCAACTTTCTTGACGCACGGCTGATACTTATTTATCAGAAATTTTGGTGACGACGGACGGTGAGATCGTCGCAAGCCGCTCCGCGCGCAAGTTCTCGACGTCGTCGCTCTACCGTTGTTACAAGATTTTTGGCGTCAGATGGTCGCGTCGCTCGACACTTTTTCAACGTAGTTTCCGAGAACAGCCGGGAGTTTTTCGATATTTTTCAATGCCGTCAACACCATCCCCCTTACCCCCCGTACCCCGGCTCATCCGTGCGCGTGGACGAAGATGAAGTGGCATTCGATGCCCCGAGAACCGAATTATACCGGAAATTCGATGCTCTCAGCACTTTCGTCACGTTGAGCCCTTCGGGGGCAGGGGCAGGGGGAGGGCGGGATGGATGAGGAGAGCGAAACCCCGAAAGTTCGCTGCCGGCAATTAAGGACCGCTCCTCGAACGTCGAGAGTCACCCGATCGGACACCGCGGAAGCCGCAGGCATCCTTAATAAGGATGTTACACGGACAGGCGAACGGAGGCGACACCCCGGAATTCCGTTTAACTCTCTTGCCGCACGTTTTACTTTTACTTCGACTGACCTCGGGCGCGGAATAACGCGCAAAGATAACGGCTCTATCTGTTACAGTAAATTGCGATCTATCATACCCCCAAATCGACCCCAAGCTATCGATCAAACCTACTTAGAACTTGATCCGTTCACTCGTTATATGCGCATCTCAACATCTCGAGTACTCGCAAATCGTCGCGTCGCGTAAAAGAGTCACGGTCGGTCTCGCTCCGCGTGTACTTGGCGCGAAACACTACCGTGTCTCTTAGATAATAGCCCTCGCGCCGAAAAGTACACAGCAATTGTGCATAATGCGAAGCGTACGCTCGGGAAGATGATTATTCGATACAGCGCGGCCGAAGGATTAAACGAATCCGAATTACTTTTATACTAAACAGAGAATAAAACGACGAGTCGGAGAACGGTTAGTTTTGGCCGCGAGGATAAAAACGGCGGGCGACGCGAGCGGCGGGCGAGAAACGGTCGATGAAAGGGGCGCGCGATTTAGGTTCGATTGTTTCCTCTCGACGCGGCAGCCGTCGCTCTTGTACGAGAAAGCTACGAAAATGCTCTTATCGCAAAGAGGATTTTCCTAACACCATTGCATCCGCCAAATCTTCCGTGTCGGACGTACACGAAGGGTAAGCATCTCCCCTCTAATCTTCGCCCCTCCTACCCCACCCTCCCTCGCTTGCACATGCATATCCTCGCACACGCCACCGTGGCATCCGATCTCTCCTCCCGCGGTGCTTTACAGTTTATTCCTTCGCCGATAGAATCCGAAATGAACAGTCGCAGTCTCGGTGCCGTCGGTGGTTTCGTCGGGAGATGGGATGTCCGAAACCTTGCAAAACGACTGATTGTGAGTAACGATGACAAATCATCCCTTCATTTCAAAACGACAGCGAGGATTGTTTGACTTCGAAGTAACATGATTTCCCGCAGTTGAGCCGTCCGCTACTTTTTGCGCCATCAATTCGAGCTATAAATAATGCAAATTTTTAAAAGATATAAATACTATATAGATTTGGTCGTTTTATACTGAAGATATTTACTTGCGCATACGAGGAAAATATCAGGAAATCTCTCATCGCAGACATTCGTTTTAATATTTTAAATTTTCCTATTCAACCTATATAGTTGCTATTATAATGCAACAAGTATAAAACAGTGTAAATATTTGCAATAGAGATCATTTTAAATATATTAAATGTATTCTTATTTTAAATTTTTCCACACGAGGCAATATTTACATAATCAGAATAAATGATGAAATCGTAATGATTGAAATTTTAAATAATTTGTTACATCATTAAATATGCATACATTTATTATAGATGTTGTAACTAAATGAACAACAAAATGCAAGCAAATAATGCCAGCGTAGGGATTTAGCGAATCCCAGCGTTACCGTCCCTGAGTAATCAGGTAAAACGAGATATCGAAGAGGGATTTATTAAACTATATTTGTTTATTAATGAATATTTATTCACACAGTACAATTTCTCTCTGAATATTTTCATCGTATACAGCACAGAGATTCAGCAAAAATTCGCAAATTATCGCCATTTTTGTTTTTGTTTACAATTTAATATCGCAAGGAATAAAATAATATATATACACATATATATATATATATGTGTATATATATATATACAATAGGTAATCCAGAAAATCTGGATAGCTCATAAAATATGGATATAATCGTTATAAAATTGACGAAACCTTGCCTTGATCATCGCTTAATTCCAAATCGATCTCATTTTTATGTAAACTCTTTTATTCACGATAAAATCGGAAATCGGTCATAAGTTCAAATCGCGTTATATAATATCTCTTTCAAATATCCGGAAAAGTATCTCATCGAAATGCAGCGTAGTGCTTTTAATTATAAAGCTTCAATAAAATTCGAAAGGAGAAAAGTCTATTATGTGTGTCATCAGTATATTTAAGTATTATTTAAATTACGGTACCCGTTACTACGGTTTCTTTTTGCAAAGGGGGCGGGAAACTTCTTCTTGACGAACGTCCCACTGATACATCTTCTTATGAAGATGGAACCGATATAACTTTGGGAAAAGGAAAGAGAAAGAAGTTGAAGTTTAAATTTAAATTGAGAGATAGAAGTCGTATGGATCGGGATACACAGAAATAACTCGTAGGAAACCGGTGACGGTGGAGACGAACGAAAGTTTATTATCAGTCGCGAACGGGAGAAAAATTAAACGTTTTAAGATAAAACCGTATACTCAACTATCTTCAAGTAACTCGGTAAAAATGAACTAACTATGAAAAAATACGAGAAAAACAAATATAGAGAGGAGCAATAGAAATTTGAACATGAAAGATAATGATCTTATCCTATCATTAACGTCTATTATTCATCAAGTTTGCTTAAAATTATGCACGCGATATCCAAGATGTTAGCCTAGAGTTTGCATAGCTTCTTTCATTACATTATTACGTTATTTGGCAGAAATAGCGACTCATCTTTTGTTTAACTTTTCTCGAACGTTATATCTTTCATAATTCCGCAGCTCCTAGCATTAAACGTACTTCACTCTTTAAAACTATTAAAAATACCGTCTTAAACTTCACTTTATTTTATATTTGTATACAGTTAATTCTGTTAACAAAATAGAGGATTTTCTTAACAGAATATTATTTTTATCGAATACTGTAAGTTGATAGAGACAATTAAAATAGGCGAAGTATATTCTACAGAACCGATATCAACAACAGTGTGGATCAATATTTTTTGATGGCTCTTTCCGTAACGATGAATGCAATGAAAGTATAGTGCATTTTATCAAACTCGTAGTTTTTTTATATGTTCCAAAGGTTTACTCGGATCAATGATCTTTACAATCGTCATTGCGAAGCACTCCCTATGGAATGCGTCGACATTCGACAATTGATAGCTTTACATTTGCCAATAAAACCACGTGTAAAATTTGTGACGCACTTCTCTTTCATTGTTAACAACAAATTCATGTCGAAGCGTTACACAAACATAAACACTACTGGATGGTCAAATATAACGGGCATACTCCGAAACGATAAACAATATAACAAGTATCTTCAAATATTCCGTTATATTAATAAACTGTTCGATTAATATTTAGACAGGAAGCTCCATTTCATATCATCGAATTTGCATCGTCGTAAATGCGCAGAAACAATAGCCATTAAAATCCAATATCACCAGAATTATGCTGTTTTTAATCTTCGTTCAAAATTCACAATGTCAAAGGTAAATGTCTAACATTATAGCTTAATGTATTTAATCTACAATTTAATTTCACAAACTGTTCGAAGCAGTATACTTCAATTCATTTTCTCGCGATAGATGCATTTTTTCACAGATTTCTTCCAGCAGAATTTCACATTCTCTCTTTCTGGACCCACAACCGCGACAAACGACCCCGCAGCTCGAGACGAGACACGCGTTCCCGAAGCTAAAAACCAAGGGAAAATTATCTCTCGACGCGTAGCCGCGTTACCGAGCTACAGCGCGTTCCCCCTTGACGCGACGGCGACTGTTTTCCGCACCTGTCGGAAAATCCTCTTTTCGCTCGTGCCCGCGTTTTCGGCGTGATGATGAATAAAAGTGCCTGCCTACATACGCTTCGAAAACGCGCGCGACGTGCGCGCATCGCCGACGTTATTAAATTCCTTTCTATATTACGTTTCCTCGGGAAGCGAATATAATCTGGCCGTTCGCCCCCTGCGTCCCCGGCCTCCTCCTTCCGCGTGAACCGGAAGAAAGGGGTTTGCCTTTCGCGCACCAGGTAATAAATATAACCCCCGAACAAATTGCCTCGGCCATTTGACATCGCGCGCGTCGGCCTCGTGCGACGATTTAATAATAATCACGTACAAGAATGCGCATGTAGATTCACCCCCTCCCCCCCCTGCTACTGAATGCGCCCCGTTCAGCTCGGCCCTCGTTACTCGTCCGTCGCATCTATCCCGCCGATGAATGGAAACTTACGTCGCCCGGATATTGGAATTTCCTCGGCGAATTATACTCAGAGTTTAATACCGTCATTTGCACGTTGCTCTCAGAGAGACAAATATTTGGAAATAATAGCTTGCGAGTTGAATTCGTGAATTAATGACGTATTGCAATAACGGAAAGTACAGGGGCACCATACCGCTAATGTAAAAACCTATCTTTTCTATCAAACTTCCTGATTAAAGTATTTTTGACACTTAACAAAACGCGTATTTCTGTTAATTAATTACATTGCGTTTTATCATATTTATAAAATATGAGATCAGAAAATAAGATAATCTCTTTTCATTTGGAATTAACAATCTCTTTTCATCTGGAATTCAATGAGAGTATTGTTCACCTAATATTTTGAAATTATTCTTTCAATTGATTCTTAACTTTCACGTAATTATAATTTTCAAATCAAATATGACGATATCTCATCGTTGTAGCAGACTTGATTTTGAGTTGAACAATAGAGATAATATTCTAACTACACCAACGATCTCGGGATCGATAGTGCATTGGCTTCTGGCACGCCCGAAGTACCCTGATCCTGATGTGCGTACAACTGAAGCGCACGTATACACGCAGCCGTGCACACACACGCACGTAATCGCGTCGTCAATTGGATCCCCACGCTAGAGATGGAATCAAGCTCAATATGTACTCATGAATCTGAATCAATTCAATAGCCAAGTATCGTTGCATTGAAATTGCGTGATATTCGGAAAAATTGCTGTTTCATTTGGCGTATTATACTTACGGAGTACTTCGCTCGCGAGGGGGTGCTCGGTACAATCAAGCTCCTATTGAAACTCAGAACTGGCTATATTCGTGATTTATTAAAAATGTGTTGTAAGTACTTCAAATTTTGTAGAGATTTGTGTTTGTGAAAATAATACTCGAACCTTATTGAACTTGTGTGCATATAAATTATTATAATTATTATTATAAAAGAGAAAATATTATTTTTGGAGAGAGAAGAAAAGAGATTAGTGATGATTACAAAATAATTCGTTTGCGATTATCAAAAGATCCAAAAGTATTGTAGTCCGCAAGTAATTATATCTATAATCATACTTACACAAAACATTTTAACCTACTTTTTATGTACATTATAAATGGTTGGGACATATCTCATTAAAATGCTGTCCAACTTATAAATAAGCTATTTTCTAGGACATTCATATATTAACGTACATTTCCTCTGAAAATTTAATTATTCAAAGCTTAAACTATTTTTCGAAATATTCATAGAAATTCCGATATAATTCATCATATATTTGATTGCAGCCGTTGTTTGCACACAGGCGTTTCAAACACACATACACACACAAAGTGCTATATTGGCGGTAAACAATTATGTTCAACTGGGTGCACTAATTACGTTCGCATTCCGGAGCGCACCGTCATGCGTTTTCAATTGTACGCGAGCACCAATTATCAAGTCGCTTTCGGTAAAATCGGATTTCATCCCTTGAATTTCGTCACGAGCACGAGAGAGCCTCTCTCGTTTCCAACTTCGCGGCGCTACTTCGAACCGGAAGTCCTTTAACATTTCACGATTAATCCCTGACTTCGTTCCCATGTCGAGCCGGAGAGAAAGAAAAATCCCTGCAGTAAATTATTTCTGAATTATTTCAGAATACGTCCGTTCACAGATATCCCCTGAAAGTTTTGGAATCGTCTACGATTCTGCAGAAACAATTCATAAAAGAATCAGCTTTTCTCGAACGATAAAAGTCAGAAACAATCTGAAAGTGATATCAAGTGTACACATGTGTGCCTTTCCTGACTATCAGCGATCACCCTCAAAAGTCGGACCCAT
Source organism: Temnothorax curvispinosus (assembly GCF_003070985.1). Taxonomy (NCBI): domain Eukaryota; kingdom Metazoa; phylum Arthropoda; class Insecta; order Hymenoptera; family Formicidae; genus Temnothorax; species Temnothorax curvispinosus. The sequence continues at coordinate 92,836 of NW_020225959.1, forward strand.
GGAAACGACGCGGACCGGGGAGGTTTCCCCGATGAAAAACTGATACTTTTCGGTGACCCCGGGAACATCGTTCGATCTTATTGCCCTCCTCCCCCGCCCGCCCCCGGTATAATCTGCCGCGGACGCGGCCCCGGGGTTGCCACGGACTTGATTGATGGCAGCGTCGGTTCATTCGCCGAGCCTCCTTCCGTCTCTCCCGCAACCAGCGAGAATATCCCCGATACGTCTCTGGCAGGCACGTACTACAATGGTTGCCTCGGTTTCCCAGGCGCGAGAGCGCGGTGACCAAGGTTTCCATGCGAGGGGGGAGAGGGGGGAGGTAGGTAGGAGTGCGACGTGGGGCACCGCTTTTCCATCCGCGGAACAGAGACGGAGAGGGAATCGCAGTCGTGTCGCGTCGAGAGGGTGAGAGGATGCCAGCCGTGCGCAAATTACTTGAGGTTTCCGGCAACTGGCGCTAATTGAATTCCCCGATGAATCGAAGTCTGCATAGGGCGCCCGGGCGGAATATTGGCTCTTTTCAACGGGGCTTTCAATGGACACTTGGACCGACCGACCGACCGACCGGCCGGTCGACCGGTCAGCCGACTGATCGCCCCCGGACCGTGTAGTTCAGCTGGGCCAAAACACTCGATACAGAGAATTAGAAAGCGACAGAGAGATGCGGTTCATTATATTATGCGCTATCTTTTCGCTAAATACGAATTCACGTAACGGCTACGAAAAAAATGTAGTTTCAAATATAATCCAGATATTTCATCGCGTACCTCCACCAAATATTAACGATACAATATATACCCCGCGATGATATTAATAGTATTTGTTTAAAGTACACGAAGCAGCGGCAAGTTGAGTTCCCGTTGCGGAATACGACCTCCGAAAAGCAAAGTAGCAAAAGAGCAAAGGCGCTACGAATTATGCACCCGGGGCGATTAACCGGGCGACGTGACGAGAGACGCGGTACGTCACGACGACGACGTGGCGAACACGCGTCTGCAGCGCGCGAGATAAAGGCCACGGCTCTACAGGGTAGATAATTACCCTGTCTTTTGCTGGTATCCCGTATGCACGCGTTATCAAGGCGTCGGGATAAGGCAGACGGACAGGGGGTTAAGAGAAGGAAACGAGGAGAGGAGAAGAGAGAGAGAGAGAGAGAGAAGGGGAGAGAGAGGGAGGGAGAGCTCTGCGCCCGGCAATTCTTACTCTCTGCGTCTCTCCTTTTTCCGCGCGCCGTCTCAGCCCGGCAGCGCAAATTAAATGACCGCGAAGGCGCTTTGAAGTCGGAGGCTCGCCGTGAGAAGCGAGTAATTTATTCTGGAGTCGCGAGTCGCAACGCGAACAACGACGACCACGTTTCGTTGATTACGGCGCGCCAGACGCGTTAATTCGCGAGCAGCAAAACGCAGCTGGCGGTTTCGCGAGCGAAGATACAAGCGTATATGTTTTTCTTATTGAGACACACGGTGAGAACTTACGCCAGCCATTACGCCACGCACTTTCGTTGCCTTCGCTTTCGAGGCAACGCTGCGATGGGATTCGAGTAACGTTCCTGGCTTTCACACTCTAAAATTTTCCAATTCAACGGAGATTGATTGAACAAATTGTTAAAATAAACGAAAGTTTGATCCGCGACAAAAATTAAACTGTGCAAATATAATAAAATAAATATACAAATAACAGACAGCGTACATTCAAGTGATAACGTTTTCAATGCATATAAAATAACACATTCGTCGAAAAATGGATGCGTGTAGTTTTCGATTTATAATAGTAATAACACCAGTACTGTTTCGGCGGGGATTGTTACTGAAATTGGTTGCCGCGAGCTTTCCAATACCCTCCCAATTTCGTTCCAATATACGATTGCACCTGTAAAATCATTCAGCGAAACAGAAACTTGTCTCGACGAAATACAGGTCGGCGGCGCAGCAACGCGAGGCAATTTTTTAATAAAGTCAGAAATGAAGGCGATAACTTCACGCTTACTCCGCGCGTGTCTACGTTCCTTTTTAAAAACGGGATACGCGCGCTCGGTATGCGCGGTGAGGAAATGAAGTGAGGCCGCGTCGCGCGGATTAACTTCCGACCGCGTTGAATAAATAACCGTTTGTCTACTCTCAAGTATGACCAACGGTCGCATTTCGCGCCGGAATCTCAGCGCGAATTCGTACTCCCAAAAAACGGGGTTAAAACGTAAAATCTCCCACTCGCCGTGGCCCGCTAAAAAAAAAGAGGGATTGTTAATGCCTCGAAATTGGAGCAACCATGACAAAAGTTCCACCGCGCGCGCTACCGGTAATCATGATACACGACGCGCCTGCACTTCTCTTCCATCCTCCTTTTCCCACCCGTTCTTTTTCCTATCTGGCTTTTACATCATGCGATCCTTCGTAAATCCGCGTCGTTCGTCTCGCTGTCGTTTCGCGGAACCGTTCCGAAGACGCGAGCGTCTGCCGGTGCGGCGCATCGATCAGTCGAGCTGCGCGCGAAGAACGCATTGCGTTACACGACGGAATTATATTACGTCGCATCTAATGGTACTGCCGCGGAGTTGGCTGTCTCGGAATCCTAAACAAAATAAGAACATATCCGCATAGATGTAGAATAATGATGATGGAGTTAGATCCATCATCCTTCATCCCAGAATACAGAGACAGAATTAAAATGGAGTGGAATTTCGTTTCGCGAAGATGTTACGTGAGCGAGACAGTGTCGAGACATCAAACATGAAATTTAGCATATGGTAAAGTATAAGAGAAAATGAACTTCTCTCTCTCTCTCTCTCTCTCTCTCTCTCTCTCTCTCTCTCTCTCTCTCTCTCTGTGTCGATAGAAACGCGCGTTTAAACCGCGAGGTGGAAGACGTAACGTGCGAGACGCCGAGATCCGTATCCGTGTCGCGAGATAAATTGCCGAGTTTTGGCGTTAAACGTGCAATTTTTGTAAAGGTAGAGTGCTGTCACGAACTACATTCTGTCTGCGATTCAGTAGAATCAAGGATGCGCGACGCGGCAGTAAGTTTACTGAGAGAGAGAGAGGAAGAGAAAGAGATACGGATCTCTTAAATAACCCCATGTATCTCGCATTCATCCTGCATCAGCTTGCGCAAGTCCCGGCCATTTTTAAGCAGCGACCTCCTCGCCGAGACGCGGATATCCGCCGCCGCGCCAGTGCAGTGGAGTCCGCCTCATTTTTGTTTAAAAGTAATGCGGCGATTTCCCCGCCGGCTTACCTCGGTTTTTCTTTTAACAAAGAGAAACGTCAAGGAAAACTAATAGCGGAGGGATAACGAGCCGAGGATTACCGAGGCTTAATGCCGAGGAAAACGGTACCGTCGGATACATATACCGCCCAAATATGATGGATTACTTCCAGAATTGTATAGCGCGCAATTCAGCGGCGCATCGCGTGCGCTTTATGCGATTCTTCGATAACTGTTCGCGGTAGTTAACACAATCGGATAAGGTGTTTAGCTCTTGATGGAGACAACACAATTATTGATTATTCGGGTCTATAAGTCTTTATTAAAGATAATTTTTTATTTATAATATAGATTTTCGCTACGCTTTGATAGCAGATTTCGTCGTTCAATGTTCGAGAGTAACCGATTTTAATAAATTAAGCCTATGAAAGCAGACAGGAAAATTTTCTTTATCCGCTTAGTTTTCCTGGATTTTACCCGAATACACTAAATTTAAAATGTAATCGTCAACAAGCTTGAGATTAAAAATTTTTAATTAAATTTTACCTTTACGAAGTAATTGCTTTCAAACCCATTTCAGAGCTCATATGTACAAGGATATATTTATAATTTTAAAGCACACTGTACTTCGATAAGTCATTAATAGTGTATGTTAAAACGTTGAAAGTACGATAAACAAAAATACCAATCTACGTTGAACCGACCATTAATAATCTGAATTTTTCGCGTACCGCGAGAGGTAATACAAGTACATTGGAGAGCAGCTTTAACAGTAAACGTGTACGCAATGTGTGCGCGTATTTCGTATCAACAAACATGGAAGCCCTCCAAGAGTTTCGCGCCAATCAAAGAACTTGCGTTCCTCGTTAGCGAAATTTCCAGTGCGCGCTTCGGAATACATCGTCTCTCGTTCGCTAACTGGCGGACCATACACGGAGTCGAACTACTGACAATTTGTGGCTGCTTAGGGATAAGAGGGCTCCAATGCACCGAAGACCTCGCCCAAATTTCACCACACGTGAAACGTTTGTGAGTTCGTAATGAAATAGTGATAGGATCAAAAATTCAAAAATTTAATTCTTAATCTTAACGATCTTTGATAAACAAGATAATTTGTCTCCATAATTTTAAGAGATATGTATCATAAATCAGATATTTTTAAATATATAGGTAACATTCGATAACATTCTATTTTTAACGAAATTGGATATTTTAAAAATCATGTATTTTTTGCGGAAAACTAAGTTCAATTTAATATCTAATTTGAGTAAGATTTTTAATCATTAGAATTGTTAACTATAATTGTAAGATCTTAAAATAATAAAGTTCTTATTTTCGTTTAAATGCGATATTATTAATATCAATAAATCATCTTTTTTTTCTCGCACATATAATTTTCCCAAATATATTTTATAAACTTTAATTTTAAGTAATTTTGCTTACAAGTGAATGATTTTAGTCTTGCTATGTTGTACCGTAAAAAATATTTAACGAAATCCAACCGTCACAAATTGAGACTGACGTGTCGCAGTATCGCGTATAGGATTGTAAAATTGTAAATCGTAAATAAAATTATCGTAATGCGTTACACGAGCGAGGAAACAGACGGAAAGCGGGTACAGAGGAGCCGGAGGGAAAAGTGAGAATGAACGAGATGTGATTGAGGCGGAGGATCGAGCATGCGATCGAGCGGAGGCGAATGCCGCGCGTATTATTGAACGCGGGATGCACTCCTATCCGGTAATACGCTCCGTCGCATCCGGCGTTATCGGAAACTCGTTGCTCTGCCTCGTCGGAGCCGTATTTAACGGTTGGACCGTGAACGAGTCGCGACGCGCTCGGAAATAGCGGACAACGGCGACGACACGGAGAGTGATGGCCAAAGAGGGGACGAGAGAGGGGGAGGGAGTTCCTTCGACGTACGCGCTAACGAGTAAAGCCACGTAACTAGCGAGCGCATTGTCGCGTTTGAACGCACAAGGCGCGGTTGGTTGAATGCATTTGTCGTCGTCGCGTCGTCGACGAGCCGACGCGACGCGACGCAACGACCCTCTCGATGGCGATGGATGGAATTGCTGACGTGCTTTTTCAACGCGCTTTTACATCCCCTTTGAATCGCATCTAGTTCTTTCATAGCTTTGCCCTCGGATTTGTTCGATTTTATAATTGCAAAGCAAGACAATAGAATCGTGTTGCGCGTTGTCACTTTTCGCTCATCCGACATCCCTTTAGATCTATATATGCATTTAATCCTGAATTGTGCTCTCTCTCTCTCTCTCTTTCTCTCTCTCTTTCTCTACGAAATTCTATTGCGATCTATTGTAGCGTAAATTCCCATAAACGGCTTAAAATAGATCACACGTAAATCCCGTATTCATCGTCAATATATCGCTGCATTAACCTTATTTTTTTCTCTTGACGAATCAGAAAAATAGAGTTACGTAAAATTAATTCCCATTTATCATGTAACGATCGGATCGTTCGGAAACGACAGTTCGCGCAGAATCAACGTCGGAGCGGAGAGATCGGGGCGAAAAAAAAAAGATAACAGATCCGGAGAAAATGATCGAACTCGATCGAAAGCGCAGAGCAGTCTCGTCCGTGGAGTACATCGAACAGACGCGCTGAATGATTAATGCACTCGGGCAAATACTTTCAGCGCATGAGGTTTGCCGTGCAGCAGTTACGCCACTGCACCATCGCCGCGCCGCTGTCTGCTCGCTGCCGTTGCCGCTGCCGTTGCCGTTGCCGTTTCCGTTGCACGCGATGCACTCGGGCGCGCCATTAGGACACGATTGATCACGTGTATTTGTAACTGCTCAAACGTTACCCGCCGCGAGTGATCAATCGTGCAACCAACCCTTCGACAGGACCGACCGACCGACCGACCGGTCGAATTCCGAAGTACCCTACTACTCGCGACTCTCGCCCCAGCAGTCAATGATCTTCTTGAGCGGCGATGCGGAAACTGCGGAACACCCTGAGAAGAGGGTCGTGCGAGGGAATTTCCAGAGCCGAGCTCTGAAGAGCTTTATCTTCTCTTTCTCGAGCGTGAGAAAGAAAGAGAGGATAATAAATTTCCCGGTATCTACGAAAATCAATGGAAAATAGCGCCATAAGCATTAATAACAAATGACTAATTTTGTTAAAGTTCAGTCAAAGAAGATGCGAGCTATAAAGAGATTTTGTGAACAACCTTAAAACGATATTGATATCTTCAAAAAACTATACAGACTATATCGAAAAAGTTGGCTCTCTAAAATACGACGGCATTTTTAAATAAATTTCGAGGTAAAATGTCTGTCTTTGGAAAATAAGATGTTAATTAAGCACAGAGATATAATTACAAATAAAATAAATTATGTTTCACAGACATATTAATATAAGAGAAATAAAAATCTATTACTCTTTATATATTTTCGATAAATTTATTTTAATATATCGTCAGGATTTTTTTAGTAAATACGAGGCTGTTGCACAGTTTCCGAAATAATTAGAATATTATTGTTTTCCGATAATGCCGGCAGTATTTGTGAGATGGTTCTCTCGGGATTTACTGAATGCGTAACAATACGCGTGCTCGAAATTTTTTAAAGCTGCGAACGGTATTACTATCGATCGAATGTTTTTTGATGCGAAAGAAAGCGTTTTAACGCGAAGGAAAATGTTCCGACGCACAACAAGATTCCATATATGTCGCTGGAAACATAATTCTCGAGGGACGACATATCTCGCTTCGGCACGTTCGACCGTTTCCTCCTTGCAAACGCGTTTAACATATAAATTATCGGGTTGTCGCCTCACGAGCGATCACGTAAAAGTCTCGCCGCTGACGAACCTACCGACTCGCAAGAATCGACATGGAAATGGCGGCACGGTTAATAAGCAATGAAAAATAATGCCTTAAAAATGCGAGGGTGATATGCGCGAATAATAAATATCTGGCCGCTGTAACCGAGAGTAAAACACGAGGGACAGGAAGAAAGTAGGTGGCAACAGATTTACGACAAGCAGCTTTAAGTGAAGAAGAAAAGAGGGAAGAGGTAGAAGGAAAAAATATAGAGAGAGAGGGAATGTGAAAGAGAGAAAAGGAATAGAGAAAGTGGAGGGGAGAATGCATAGAGAAAAAAAGGGGGAAAAGTTATAAGAAGAGAATATGAGAGAAAGAGACAGAGAAAGTAAATGAGTGAAGAACTGAATGAACAAATATTGAGTACATTATATCTTCAAAATGAGGGCAAAAGAATAAAACAGGATTATTTGTATCACGAAATATTTCTCCAAAAGACTGAACCCTACAAGAGTAAGATGAATTACACTAAAATATATTAACGACTAGACATTTAATTAAGGAAAAAGAAACTAGCAAAAATGAAAGGGAAGAAGCGAGCAACATGTAATAAAGTAAATTTTAATATGCAGAAATTGAGCAAACGAACTGAAAATGACTGCAAGACACAGGAACGTCAAACTTTCGCGAAACTGGCGAAATAAGCAATATAGTGGTTTGCTGCATTACTTGCCATCAACGTTAATCGCTATATGTATGCACATACACACACACATACACGTATATGTATATATATAACTCTACGTTACATTTTTATTTATAAAGTTATATTGTATATACATATATAACTTTGGGTTATATATTTGTAACTTAGAGAAAGAGAGAAACGATGTTAGAAGAAGATGAAGAGGCGTTAGAAGGGAAAAGCTTCGCTCGCTTCCTCCAAGAGAAACCATTTCTCGACTTCGCCAAGATACGGTGATGAGGGGAGCTGAGTTGCGCGGGCGGTGCGGAAGAGGAAAAAGGCGAGAGCAGATGGAAACGAGAGAATAAGGGAGAGCGAAAGAGAGGACGAAGGGTAGAGCGGGAAGAGGCAGCTCGCTAGAAGCTTCCTGTTCCCCGCCGGAAGGAGGAAACGCCTTTCCTCCATTCTTGCACCCCGTCTCTCCCCCACGTGCGCTACCTAACCATCTTCTCATGCCTTCTCGTATCACTAAGGTACCCGGTACTTCGGTCTCGTTCACGACAACGAGATATTTAAACAGTCGTTCCTTGGCTCGAGTGCAACTCTCGCAATGTGATTTAATATAATGTATATCTTACGCATAACAAATAACGCTTTTCTCGTATAAACACATATTTTCTAATTCTTTTTATCACGCAAATAAATTTTATCGCAACCGAAAAAAAAGAAGTGTCCTCATAAAAGATTGACAACATATATAAGGTTGTCGTAAAAATTACTTATTCATAAAAATAAGTCCCTTTTTTTCGGACGTGTTTCTAGAGATATCGCGATATTCTACCGAGCTTCGCGCAAACCCCCATTCTACTCCGGCCACATTTCGCTCTCAGAATTCAAACGTGCACGAGTAGTAAAGCGACGGGTAGGATGCTATAACTCCCGCGTTCCCGAGACGGTCGACGAGACTTCTGAAACGGCCTAAGAGGAATCAAATAAAATTCTCCTCAGCTACGAGAGGAAGAGCATCGTCGTCGTCTGGCGCATGGTTATGGAGCGCCGTGCACGTGCCTCGACGAGAACGCGAAACGGAACGTCGCCATCCGCGTAACACGATCTACAGATCGCGCGACGCGCGACGTGCGACTGAATAAATTCGGCAAAGAGAACACGCGCGTGGGACGTCACACAGACGCGCGCAGAAGACAGACTTACCCGTGCAAGTGGCCAAGAGACAAATCGCCAGCAGAACCGCTCGCTTCCTGGGCAACCTGCAAGCAGAGGAGGAGAACGGTGATTATTGATTGAGCCCTCTAGGCCAATCGAGAGACGAATCGAGAGAAGGGTAACGCTCGACTTCGAACTCGGCGGCTATCAGACTTGCGATTAGACAGATTAATCTCGCGTCATGCTCCACGCACACGCTGGAACGCTTAATTAATTGCGCATTTGTGGCTTTCACGCGCGGATCTCTTGCTCAAAATATACCTGCCTGCTCGCAGATGTTATAGAGTTCGAGCGTTACTCCTCTGAAACCGTCGACTTTCAATTCTTACTACTAAAACACTTTGCGTTCTTAATCTATATGTTATTGCAGAGAAGGATGAAGAAACAGCAATACATTTCAATTTTTACTGTATATCAATAAATAAATTATATGAAAAAAAAAAAAATATTTTATATTATTCATTATTTATAACCTGTAAATTTGATAGGCAATTAACGCAATTATTTCAGCAATTATTTGGAAAGCTCCAATTAATATTATATCAATATCCAGTTGTTGATGATCGCTCGCAACAAAATAAAAAATATAACAATAACGTGCTTCAATTTGCTATACGCAAAATGTACGCATATTCGTATTAATGGTTTTCAGGAGTGATACGATAAGCGAATCAATCGACGAATAGATGAATAGATAACCGCATTAAACGGATTATATTCCGTTGGAATATCTCGGCCTGTGCGCCGATCCAATAACAGGTATCGCGTTTGCAACTGCAAGTTAAAAATAAAATCCCAACAATCCCGACTGACATTACAGAGACGAGATACGGCATCGTGTCGGCATTAAATTTCGTTCCGTAAGTGACGTATTTTTAAAACGTGGCATTCACAATTTTTCATTGGGTTATAAATATCGGCTGTGTGCTTGTTTCTAACTGACGAAACTCGGTTATCCACCGGCGGGATTGCCCGTGCTTAAATAAAGTTATGCAACGACACGGACACGATTGTAAATTTGGCTGGAAACTTTAATGAAATTGGGTCGAAACGACGGCAGAATAATCTCAGGGTTGAAATTGCTGCCAAAATGATCACAAATACGGGGGGTATTGTCATGACAAGCGCATATACATCGCGGTAATTATGCGTTGTCAACTTTCATTCTGCAATTAAACTGCTGTATTTGTTTAAAAAGGTAAAATAATGAAGTGACAAAACAAATATTACAAAGACGTATCTAAATAAAGCGCAAGAGCTTTTCTTGAAATCAAGTCTCCGAGAATTACGATTTAAGTTTCATATTAAAACCATTCGCCTATAGTATTTGATTATTAAACTACTCTATTCTCTCTTCTTGCAAAATGTAGGTCTACAACAAAGCGATGAATATTCAACGGTATAACGGAACAATAAAGTAATGAATATTTAGCAAGAAATAAGTACAGACTGAAAGTTGCCGCTTGAGTTCTCAAAACATCGAGCAGGACTAGACTATACAAGATGTTTTTGAGAGAGAGAGAGAGAGAGAGAGAGAGAGAGAGAGAGAGAGAGAGAG